>NC_044560.1:73215484-73463893 GCF_007565055.1 Rhinopithecus roxellana | reverse complement strand
CAGGGCGGGGTAATCCCATCACTTTCAGAGGCTAAGGCAGGCAGATCACAAGGTGGTTAGATCAAGACCATCCTGGCCACCATGGGGAAACATGTTCTCTACTATAATACAAAAAATTAGCCAGGTATGGTGACACGCCACTGAATGCCAGCTACCAAGGGGCTTAGGCAGGGGAATCACTTAAACCCGGAAAGTGGAGGTTGCAGTCAGCCGAGATCGTGCCACTGCACTCCAGCCTGAGAGATAGAGTGAGAAGTATATATTTCTAAAGATTCAGTTTGTTCATATTAATTACATTGACATTATTATGCAACATATCACTAGAATGTTTTTATCTTGCAAAGCTAATCTCACTACACAGAAACAACTACCAATTTCTCCCATTTCGCACTTTTCAAACAGTACATTGTTTTCGGTTTCAAAGAGCATAACTGTTTTTTGTTTTTTTTTTTTTTGAGACGGAGTCTCACTCTTTCGCCCAGTCTGGACTGCAGTGGCGCAATCTCAGCTCACTGCAAGCTCCGCCTCCCGGATTCACGCCATTCTCCTGCCTCAGCCTCCCGAGTGGCTGGGACTACAGACGCCCGCCACAGTGCCCAGCTAATTTTTTATATTTTTAGTAGTGACGGGTTTCACCGTGTTAGCCAGGATGGTCTCGGTCTCCTGACCTCGTGATCCTCCTGCCTCGGCTTCCCAAAGTGCTGGGATTACAGGCGTGAGCCACCGCACCCAGCCTGCTTTATATATCTTATACAATATCTGTCTGTTGTGGCTGGCTCATTTTATTTTGCATAATGTCATCAATATTTATCTTAGTGGTTGTTAGAATATGTGTGTATCATTTCTAAATATTTGTAAATTTATTAATTATTTGTATATTGTTTTATACTCTAATTCCATTTTGTATAGAAAGGAATCTATTAATTTTCAGCTTTAAAAAATGAGGTTAAGACTTTGTTTTTGCCTAACAGGTGGTCCATAAAGAAGAAAGTTGTAGATTATTGAGAAGGCTGTGTATCTGATGTTGTTGAGGAGTGTTGTATATACCTTCATTGGAAATAATTGTTTTTTTACTGCCTTCTAGTCCTCTGTTCCTCTATATATTCTGTCTTTTTATTATTATAACAGAAAATGGGTTACTGAAATAGTCTATTATAATTTTATTTCTCTTAGGTGTTATTCAGTTTTCTTAGTATTTGCTTTATATACTTGAAACCCTAATTTGAGAACACACACACATAAAACACACATTTATAAAAAATTTGTCACAGGTTCCCAGTAAATGAATCTACATATTGTTTAACGTGTTTTTGTTTTTTAAGTTTGACTAAAGTACATTTTATAAAATAGGGTTTTTGACTTAAGATGTAGCTTGTTATATTACTATTGTGACCTCTTCTGCTCTCATTTGGTTAATATTTGCATGAAATTTCTAATTCCATCTTGCCACTTTCAGTCTTTTTTTGTATTAGATCTCAACTGAGTCTGTAGAAAGGTAAGGTAAGTCTTGATTTCACAAAATTTTTAAAAACCTTTTATTGAAAGAATTTCTCTTGATTGGAAAGATAATTTATATATAATTTAAATAGTTTTTTGAAAGAGAAAAACTTACTAATGTTATTTTATTATTTGTTGTATTTGATTCTTGTATCTTTGTCTCTCACTTTCCTGTCTTTTGTTGTGGTTTTTTTTTTTTTTTTTTGTATTAATATACTTTCAGGTTTTTAAATTTTTCTGTTGGTATCTATACAGATATTTTTTAGTGATACCTTCGGAGATTATTTAAAACCTCTAAAAGATCCAACAATATATTTAAATGTGGTAAAATTAAGTTGCATACAAAAGTTCTTTATCATTACTCTGCCTACATTGTGCTCAAAAAATCTCTTATTTGTGAATTTTGAAATTTATTTATATGTGTGTTGTTATAAATATTTTTGTGTGTATCCTAATTTTTTGTTCAGCTTTTCATGTTACATCATTTTTTTCTTTTAAGAAATTTTTCAGTACTTTTGTACATAAGAAAATTCGTTCTGGAGAGAAACCATACAAGTGTGATAAATGTGGCAAAACCTTTATTTCATCCTCAAACCTTAGTAGACATAAAATAATTCATACTGGAGAGAAACCCTACAAATGTGAAGAATGTGGCAAAGCCTTCAACCGGTCCTCACACCTTAGTAGACATAAGATAATTCACACTGGAGAGAAACTCTATAAGTGTGAAGAACATGATAAAACCTTTACCTGGTCCTTAAGCCTTAGTAAACATAAGAAAACTCATACTGGAGAGAAACCCTACAAATGTGAAGAACGTGGCAAAGCTTTTAACTGGTCCTCAGACCTTAATAAATGTAAGAGAATTCATATTGGACAGAAAACCTACATAGTGAAGAATGTGGCAAAGCTTTTAGATGTTTTTCATACCTTAATAAGCATAAGATAATTCATACTGGAGAGAAACCCTATGAATGTGATGAATGTGGGAAAGCCTTTGACCACCTCTCCACTCTTACTAAATATGAGAATTTATATGGAACATAAACCTTACAAGTACAAAGAATGTGATAAAGCTTTTTAAGAAGGTTCTCAATGCGTATTAAAACAATGAATTTATAAGTAATTAACTTCTAACTATAGAGGATTCTACTATACTGTAATTCAAGATTAAGCTGTAAACACTTTAACATGAATATTTCTTGAATGCATGATTGGTTATGTAGATAGTTTCTTTTAGATTCATGTGAACAATGTAATAATTAGAGAAAACATTTGAAATGGGATAAAATGAGTCAAAATCACATCTTTTCAATGGCTTGGTGTAATTGCCATGTGTTTGGAAATGGCCAGATGACTAACAAGAAACAAAGACAAGATTTTGGCTTTGCTCAATGATTGTTTTTCACCTCTTCAAATCTGAAATCCTGGCTAAAGTATTCAAAAGGAGTATTTATAGGTGAATTCCTAGGGTTTCAAAGGCAATGAGGGAAGAATTTCGATAGGCAGGAAAATTCACACTATATATACACATTGCTCTTCTCTGATTTGCTTTAACACTGAAAAAGTGAAGATTGTAAATGTAGACTCAACTTAGAGTAAATTAACAAAAGATTTGTTTTTCAAAAAACCGAATGTATAAAATAATAGGTAACAGATGCCATTAGCTGCTAAAAAATAGTATGACTAAATTCAGTAAGTATCTAGCCATGCAAATAACAGTCTAATTAAATGAAGACCCTAATAGGTGCACATGGAAAGCATTGCTGTGCAGTGTTTTCTCAGCATTTTTTTCTGCCTTTTTACAGAGATATCAATTTCCCCTGAGTGACTCAAGGTGCCTACTGGGAACTGAGAATGCTGTGTTCAGAGTGATTACTGAAAACTTGATTAATACACTTCTTCCATGTTATAATAAAATGTTATAAATCTTACTCTGCCTCAGAAAAGCTTTCAGTAAAAAATTATCTATAGTTTACTCAATTTGGGTTCATGGAAAATTTCAATATTCCAGATAATTCAGATACTTAAATGTCAAGGAAATCCCATAAAACATATTTGAATAAGATACAGTCATCTTAGCTAAGAATTTTATATTACCAGTAAATTTAGAAAAAATAGAAAACCAGCACTTTAAGCCAAATAACTGTTTGACATGTGAGTAGCACCCAAACAAGTGCTCTGCACGATCATTGTAAAAGTCACAATAACACCACGTGCTTTCCTGGGACCTGCTGTCCTATTTTCCATTGACATAAAGTGAAGAAGGTATTGAAATGGCAAAGGAGGGTGATATAAATTGAATACTTTTATGAAATAAAATTTTAAATATGAAATAGTATTTGATGTTCTACAAGCATAGGTGAGACTATTAGTGTGAGGTTATATTTTTACCTATATTGACAAAATAACCATTAGCAATATTCTTATTTAGAATAATATTCCTTTTATGCTGTATATTTGTTAGCTTTTGATTAAATATTACGGGAGCTCAATAGAAATTAACAAAATTGAATCTATTTTACCACCATTATTGATGCACATGCTGATTTTTCTAAAAATCTATTCGCGTTTTGTACTTTTTTTCAGTTTATTGCTGAGAAGTGGTTTTCCTGCCAGAAAACTGCTATTCTCAGCTGTAACCATATTGACTAATAGTGAGTAGAAGTGAAGTGGGATAAAAGGCAAATGTGTCTTCTCTGTAACTTTTTTCATCCATTGGCTGAAAAACAGGAGGATGCAGAAGATGAAAGAAAATATAATCCCCGAAAGATCATGAAGAAACTCTCCTAACTAGACAAAAAACCCCATGGGGGATTTTTCTTTTTTTTTCATTATTGTACTCTCTGCTTCTATGAGTTTAAATTTTTTTTACACTTTACATAGAAATAAACCTAGGCTTACACAGAAAGAAACCTAGGCTTTTGGCCGGGTGTGGTGACTCATGCCTCTAATCCCAGCACTTTGAAAGGCTGAGGTGGGTGGATCACCTGAGGTCAGGAGCTGGAGATAAGCCTGACTAATGTGGAGAAACCAAAAATACCAAAAATACCAAAAATACAAAATTAGCCGGGCATGGTGGTGCATGCCTGTAATCCCAGCTACTTGGGAGGCTGAAGCATGAGAATCACTTAAACCCAGGAAGCTGGGGCAGGAGAATCACTTGAACCTGGGAGGCAGAGATTGCCGTGAGCTGAGATCACACCACTGCACTCCAGCTAGGGCAATAGAATGAGACTGTCTCAAACAAAACAAAACAAAACAAAACAAAACAAACAGATAAAAGAGGAAAAAAAATGGATTACTGACAATAGCTAAGGTATGGAATCAACCTAAGTGTCCATCAATAGGTGAATGGAGAAAAAAAATGTGGCATACGTACACAATGAAATCCTATTCTGCCCTTAAAAATAAGAAAGTCTTGTTGTTCGCAACAACATTCATGAACCTGAACGATGTTATGCTAAGCAAAGTAACACAGTACAGAAAAAACAAAAAACTTATTTATTTTTTTGAGATGGAGTTTCACTCTTGTCACGCTAGCTTTCAGTGCAGTGGTACTATCTCAGCTCACTGCATCCTACACCTCCCAAGTTCAAGCAATTCTCCTGCCTCAGCCTCCCCAGTACTTGAGATTATAGGCACGCACCACCTTGCCCAGCTATTTTTTATATTTTTAGTAGAGATTGGGTTTCACCACGTTGGCCAAGCTAGTCTCAAACTCCTGACCGCAAGTGATTCACCCACCTCGGCCTCTCAAAGTGATGGGATTACAGGCGTGAGCCACCACACCTGGCCAAAAGCCTAGGTTTCTTGTTAGAAGAGAGACTATGATAGTAAAAGCAAATATAATGATACATGTTACTCGGCTGCATTTCAAAGAGGTAATAGTGACACTGCACTGAAGGACCAAAGGTGGTTCTTATCAGGCCAGAGCTCCTTATGATAAACATTAGGCCCACTGGCATATCTGCAGGGTTCTAGCTGGATGGACAGAACCCGATGGGCTGTTGTGAGTAGACTCTGAATTTAAAACACCCTGGTGCCCAGTAATGAGAACATTTTCACATTTAGCACAACGTGATTTGGTGTGTGGCTTGGATTAGATAAATCTTCACTGAGTTAATGGCTGATTGGATTTACCTGGCCTGAATGGAAAATAAAAATCACCTCTGGCCTACTCTTCAGCTTTTTTTTTTTTTAAATACATATAGATATAAGATAGGTGTCTAAAACATATACACGGAAAATGGGTAACATAGGTATGTCAACGTAGTTTCCATTATTGCATATGTCCTGTAGAGAAGCCTCAGAATAAATAGGTCAGAGGTCATTATCCTTCCCAACTTCTGCAGCCCAGATGAGTTTAATGATCAGCTTAGATGGATATAAGTCAATTAGCTAAATTGGGAAAGCGAAGGCATCCAGGCAGGACCCAAATGGCAAATGTGAATCACATAGGCAAATGGTGAAAAAGGAAGCAGGGCCCTGAAATGCTAAGCTGAAACTAAGTCTTACATGGCTTTACCAAAAACTTACTTCCCAGGCCATGCACCTAAATGTGAAGCTTTGTTTAAACATAACATTGTCTGGCTGTGTTCCATTCTGAGATGGTATGGATCCATATAGGTGAGAGTAAGCTTATATCTGCATCCTCAGTGTAGGCTGGGAAATTTAAAATGTTTGTTGATTAATATCTTTTGTATACATAAATAGCTATATAGGCAAACTAATATAATTCTTTATGTATGTGTTTTTATTATTTTATTTTATTTTATTTTGAGACGGAGTCTCGCTCTGTTGCTCAGGCTGGAGTGCAGTGGCGAGATCTTAGCTCACTACAACCTCCACCTCCGGGGTTCACACCATTTTCCTGCCTCAGCCTCCCGAGTAGCTGGGACTACAGGCTCCCGCCACAACGCTGGGCTAATTTTTAGTATTTTTAGTAGCGACGGGGTTTCACTGTGTTAGTCAGGATGGTCTCTATCTCCTGACCTCGTGATCCACCCACCTCGGCCTCCCAAAGTGCTGGGATTACAGGCATGAGTCACTGTGCCCGGCCGATGTGTGTGTTCATCTATCTACCCATTTATATCTACATACAAATCTAGCTATCATTTTTTCCATATGCATACAGAATAAAGATATAGGACTTCAAAGGATAAATAGGTATTTTTGTACTCATAGAAATGTAAAGAAAAACTTCAATAAATGCAAAATCTTATTTGCCCTTTATATTTTATTCATAAGAGTACACAAATGGAGGTATCCTCTGACTTGCATCTTGCTGCATTTAATGTTTTCAAAGAAAGAATTGGTTTTTGTTGCTCATATTTGTTAGCAAAAATGCATTAAGGCCATGAGAGTCATATCACCAAGTCAAAAATGGCCTTTCTTATTCTGGTGAATGTGAAAACATAGATAAACTAGCTTCAACTTGAAGGCCTTAACACAAATTTGCAAATGAGAAATAATTCTTTTTAAAGCTCTTGATTTTAGAGCTCAATTTTAGAGCTCTTGATTTCAAACACACGACACAGAATTTTTTTCTTTCTTTCTTTTTTTTTTTTTTTTTTGAGACAGAGTTTCACTCTTGTTGCCCTGGCTGGAGTGCAACAGCGTTATCTTGGCTCACTGCAAACTCTGCCTCCTGGGTTCAAGTGATTCTCCTGCCTCAGCCTTCTGAGTAGCTGGGATTACAGGCACATGCCACCACACCCAGCTTATTTTGCTGTTTTAGTAGAGACGGTGTTTCTCCATGTTGGTCAGGCTGGTCTGGGATTCCTGACCTCAGGTGATTCGCCCACCTTGGCCTCCAAAAGCGCTAGGATTACAGGCATGAGCCACCGCACCTGGCAGAAATAGAATCTTAATGTTTTGTTTGCTCAAGTAGTGACATTTTGGGTAAGAAAATTAAACACCAGGTATCTGACTTGAAGATAAACTGCTATACTGAAAGCAAATTTCAAGGTGTTTTCAGATGCTTTTTTCTCTAGATTTAGATAAAGATATAAGATATGTAGATAAACATATACAGACAGGTGCAGTGGCTCATGTCTGTAATTCCAGCACTTTGGGAAGCCGAGGCAGGTCGATCACTTGAAGCCAGGAGTTCAAGACCAGCCACACTAACATGACAAAACCCTGTCTCTACTAAAAATACAAACATTAGCTGAGTATGGTGGTGTACATCTGCAATCCCTGCTACTAGGAAGGCTGAAGCATGTGAATTGCTTGAACCTAAGAGGTGGAGGTTGCAGTGAACCATGATCACACTGCTGCACTCTGGCCTGGGTGACAGAGTGAGGCTGTCTCAAAAAAAAAAAAAAAAAAAAAATCTATACAGAGACACAAGAGCGAGACAGATTCTCACTCTGTTGTCTAAGCTGGAGTGCAATGGTGAGATCTGAGCTCACTGCAACCTCCACCTCCTGGGTTCAAGCAATTCTTCTGCCTCAGCCTATCCAGTAGCTGGGATTACAGGCACTCACCATCATGCCCAGCTAATTTTTGTATTTTTGTAGAGATGGGGTTTCACCATGTTGGCCAAGCTGGTCTTGAACTCCTGACCTCAGGTGATCTGCCCACCTCGGCCTCCCAAAGTGCTAGGATTACAGGCATGAGCCACCACACCCAGCCTAAAGTAGACTCTTTATGGTAATGGGAAGAAAGTCTAGGTCTCTCTTTAGAAGATAGACTGTGATACTGAAAGCAAATATAATGGTACATGGTGTCTGGCCACATTTCTTTTCTTTTTTCTTTTTTTGAAATGCACTCTGTCTCCAGGCTCGTGTGCAGTGGTGCAATATTGGCTCACTGCAACCTCTGTGTGCCAGATTCAAGCAATTCTCTGCCTCAGCCTCTCGAGTAGCTGGGATTACAGGTGCCTACCACCACACCTGGCTAATTTTTGTATTTTTAGTAGAGATGGGGTTTCACTCTTGGAGAGGCTGGTCTTGAATGCCTGACCTTGTGATCCGCCTGCCTCGGCCTCCCAAACTGCTGGGATTATAGGCATGAGCCACCGCACATAGCCAAACTGGCCATTTAATCCTAACTAGAATGTGATTAGCTGAGATCCACTGAGCTTAGAATTGCCTCTTAAATTTAACGTGCAGAGAACTAATTTGGTATTTCAAGTCTCAGTCTAATTTGATTCTACAGGGTTGTTTTTGTTTTTGTTTTTGTTTTTAGATGAAGTCTTACTCTGTTACCCTGGAGTGCAGTGGCTCAATATCACTACAACTTCTGTCTCCCGGTTTCAAGTGATTCTCCTGCCTCAGCATCCCGAGTAACTGGGATTACAGGCATCCACTTCCACACCCGGATGGCTAATTTTTGTATTTTTAGTAGAGATGGGGTTTCACGATATTGGCCAGGCTGGTCTTGAACTCCTGACCTCAGGTAATTTGTCCACCTCGGCTTCCCAAAGTGCTGGGATTACAGGCATGAGCCACCATGCCCTGCCGATTCTGCAGGTTTGAAAGGGGTCCATGGATTGGCTTCATTCACAGCTAATGCTGACCCTACTTGCCCTAGATCACTTACAACAGCACTCAACTGGACAAAGCGCCACAGCACACAGTTCCTTAAACCCATACTCTTCTCACAACACAAATGCTTCTGGTTCAAAATAAAAACCACCAATCACTATCCTAAAACATGTCATTCTCTGCTGGTTCTTTAAACTTTACAGAGGCTGGAGAAGGCAGCTCATGTCTGAGTAAGTCTGCATTTGGAAAATAACATGCGCACATGCATGAATGCGATGTTTATGGAGCATGCGCTCTGTGCTCAGAAGCACACTACAGAGCACTGTGCTGGAAAGACAACATAATGTGAATTTATCCTCATAACACCCTGGCAGGTGGTTACGAACTGTCCCATAATTCCCTGGATTTATATGAAATGCCTAGCACAACGGTGGCTCATGCCTCTAATTCCAGCACTTTGGGAGGCCAAGGCAGGTGGATCACCTGGGGTCAGGACAGAGGGCAAATCGGGGGACCTGTGAAAGGCAACTGAGCAGGGATCCATGGGAAAGACCCTCCGAGGCGCAAGATTCTCCCATTACCTTTCAGTTTTGCTGATGCTTCTCCTGGGAAACATCTGCAGTAGGTTCTTCCTCTGTAGTTCTTCTTACCGTGCCTGCAAAACAAACTATCTTTAGCGTCTGCATGGGTTTCCACTTCCTGTCCCCACCTGAGGAATGGAAAGCAAGGGCACAGTCCTTGCTCATGTTTTGGAGTGAAAGGAGCATGAAGGTGATGTGAGCTTTGCCGAGGCTTCTCCTGGCCTCACGTCAGATCCAGCCCCTAACTCCAAGCAGCCCAACGTAGTTTCTTAATGTACAAATAAGATCTACTTTAATATAGTCTATTGCTATTAGACCTGCCATATGCAATTTCAAGATATTCCCCTACACCTGCCCACAATGATCCTCCAGGAATAAAATGAGCTCCTGAGTGAGAAACTCTGGTGTATACTGAACTTTTTGTGTATTTTTATTGAGTTTCTCTATCCATGCTTTGAGAGGGCTGTGGACATGGAATTCCAAATGATTCTGATGTTCAAGGGTGGTTTTTACCCTCCAGATGTCTCAACTTTGCCTTTGGTCTTCCTGTCAGTCCTGTTAAAGGGTTGTGAAGTCTGGAGTTGCTGGGGCTTCCTCAGTTCCAGATTCTACCATTCCTTCTTATGGGTTCCAAGGTCTGTGAATCAGGCCCAACTCCAGCATGTCACCATGTCTGGTTCTGGCCATGTGTCCTAAGACCGTATAGTTCTTGCACATTCTCTGTGGGTTGAGAAGGAGGGAGGTGTGTGAGTCAGCATGAATCACAGGCAGTTTTTTTTTTTTTTTTTTGAGACGGAGTCTCGCTCTGTCACCCAGGCTGGAGTGCGGTGGCGCGATCTCCACTCACTGCAAGCTCCGCCTCCCGGGTTCACGCCATTCTCCTGCCTCAGCCTCCCGTGTAGCTGGGACTACAGGCACCCGCCACCATGCCCGGCTAATTTTTGTATTTTTAGTAGAGACAGGGTTTCACCGTGTTAGTCAGGATGGTCTTGATCTCCTGACCTCGTGATCCGCCCATCTCGGCCTCCCAAAGTGCTGGGATTACAGGCGTGAGCCACCGCGCCCGGCCCACAGGCAGTTTTCAAAGGTTAATGTTGGAACATTTTTTTGGATTTGGGTATTAGTTTTTGTTTTTGTCTTGTTTTGCTTTTTTTGAGTCAGAGTTTCATTCTTGTTGCCCAGGCTGGAGTGCAATGGTGTGACCTCGGCTCACTGCAACCTCTGCCTCCTGGGTTCAAGCAATTCTCCTGCCTCAGCCTCCTGAGTAGCTGGGATTACAGGTGCCCACCACCATGACCAGTTAATTTTTTTGTATTTTTAGTAGAGATAAGTATGGCCAACATGGTGAAACCCCATGTCTACTAAAACTACAAAACAAAATTAGTTGGGCCTGGTGGCCTGCACCTGTAACCCCAACTACTCGGGAGAGAGGTTGAGGCAAGAGAATCATTTGAACCTGGGAGTCAAAGGTTGCAGTGAGCCAAGATTGTGCCACTGCACTCCAGCCTCGGCTACAAGAGCAAGACTCTGTCTCAAAAAAAAAAAAAAAAAATTAGTAAAAAATAAATAAATAAAAATACTATACAAGGCTCAGGCACAGTGGCTCATACCTGTAATTATACATCTTTAGGAAGCCAAAAGCAGCCACATCACTTGAGAACAGTTAGAGATCAGCCTGAGCAACATAATGAGACTCTATGTATAAAAATACAGAAATGTTAAAATGTGTCCATTATTGTTGAAGCATAAAATGATGCTGGACAGTGTCATAAAAACATATGTAAATATAAAGCTCTCCAACTAGAATTCTTTATATCAAAATGATGGCACAGGCTGGGTGTGGTGGCCCATGCCTGCAATCCCAGGACTTTGGGAAGCTAAGGTGGACATATCACTTGAGGTCAAGAAGTTCCAGACCAGCCTGGCCAACATGGTGAAACCCCGTCTCTACTAAAAGTTTTAAAAAAATTTAGCTGGGCATGTGGTGGGCACTTACGATCCCAGCTATTCAGGAGACTGAGGAAAATTGCTTGAACCCGGGATGCAGAGTTTGTAGTTACCTGAGATAAGGCCCCTACACTCCAGACTAGGCAACGGAGACTCCATCTCAAAATAATAATAAATAATAATTATTACTATAATAATTATTATTTTAATATCAACAAACTGGAAAATATAGAGGCATAGTTTTGTATTCATTTGAAGTTGTGAGATTAAAATATATGTTTTAACTTTAAGATGTATGTAATCTCCAGTTTTCAAGATGATTACAAAGATGTACAGAAAGTATGCAAGGGGCCGGGTGCGGGGGCTCAAGCCTGTAATCCCAGCACTTTGGGAGGCTGAGACAGGTGGATCACAAGGTCAGGAGATTGAGACCATCCTGGCTAACACGGTGAAACCCGTCTCCACTAAAAAATACAAAAAACTAGCCGGGCGAGGTGGCGGGTGCCTGTAGTCCCAGCAACTCGGGAGGCTGAGGCAGGAGAATGGCATAAACCCAGGAGGCAGAGCTTGCAGTGAGCTGAGATCCGGCCACTGCACTCCAGCCCGGTTGACAGAGCAAGACTCCGTCTCAAAAAAAAAAAAAAAAGAAAGAAAGTATGCAAGGGAAAATAAAATACAATCAAAGCATGGCAGTACAAAATGAAACAAAAATTAAGAAAGTCAAACAGGAAATGAGAAAAATATAACTACTAGAAACACACAAAACAATAACCATATAACTGGTAATAACAACTTCATTCCTTTAAGCAATTATTTTAAATATGAATTAATTAAACTACTTAATAAAATGAAATGTAATCTTAGGACTTTGCAAGGCCAAGGTAGGCTGATCACTTGATCCCAAGAGTTCAAGACTAGACTGGGCAACATGACAAAACTCTGTCTCCAGAAAAAAAATACAAAAAAGCTAGTTGGGTGTGATGGCACATACTTTTAACCCAGACATCTGATAGGGTGAAATGGGAGGACCATCTGAGTTTGGGAGGTTCAGGCAGCAGTGAGCCGTGCAAATCAGCCTTGTTGACAGAGTAAGACCCTATCTCAAAAACAAATGAGGCTGGGCACGGTGGCTCACGCTTGTAATCCCAGCACTTTGGAAGGCTAGGCGGGCAGATCATGAGGTCAGGAGTTTGAGACCAGCTGGCCCAACATGCTGAAACCCTGTCTCTACTAAAAATGCAAAAAATTAGCTGGGCATAGTGGCATGCACCTGTAGTCCCAGCTACTCAGGAGACTGACGTAGGAGAATCGCTTGAACCCAGGAGGCAGAGGTTACAATGAGCCAAGATTATATCACTGCACTCCAGCTTGGGTGACAGAGCAAGACTCCATCTCAAAAATAAATAAATAAATAAATAAATAAATAAATAAATAAATAAATAAAATTTTAAAAAATAAAAAAAAATTGAAATAGAAAATAGAGAGTAAAGTCTGGGCGTGGTGGCTCACGCCTGTAATCCCAGCACTATGGGAGGCTGAGGCGGGCAGATCACGAGGTCAGGAGATCCAGACCATCCTGGCTAACATGGTGAAACTCCGTCTCTACTAAAAATAAAAAAAATTAGCCAGACATGGTGGTGGGCACCCATAATCCCAGCTACTGGGGAGGCTGAGGCAGGAGAATAGCATGAACCCAGGAGGCGGAGGTTGCAGTGAGCTGAGATTGCACCACTGCACTCCAGCCTGGGTGACAGAGCAAGACTCCATCTCAAAAATAAATAAATAAATAAAAATAAAAATAAAAAAAGAAAACAGAGAGTAAAAATGTATAGGGAGACTGACATCAGTAAGATGAAAAGATTAAAAGTCCCCTGTTTTTATATTCCCTTAGAGCAAAAAATTGCCAGCCATCCCTGACAAAAATGCCTTTATGACAGAACCAGGCATTATGGCTCACACCTGTAATGACAGCTACATGGTACATTAAAGTTGGAGAACTGCTTCAGGCCAAAAGTTTGAGACCAGCCTAGGTTATGTACCAGACTCTATCTCCAAAATAAGTGCCTAGCTCTAAGAGAGATTTGAGATCCAGGGAGGGAGTTGTGAAATGCTATTAAAGCTTAACATTGAGAAGTGTTCTACTCAGAAGGCAGACCTTCATACAGGTGAAAAACTACAGGACCCCTGTTCTTGGCTACAGACAGGATAGGGTTCACCCAACTTGGTCCCACTGAGAATTCTGAACTTACTCTCTAATCATCCCAAACTCCTCCCAGCCACAGTCTGGGAGAGGTCTAGCCATTCCAGAGACTTGGAGGAAGGCACTCATTTACAGCCATGTAGGCAGGCCTGCAGACCTTGGCTTTTACTGTGGTCCCTGAAGCAGTTCAATGACTCAGTTTCAGTTACCTGAACCACAGTTTATGGTCAGTTCTGCCTGTAGAGAATCCCAAACAGTTACCTGAGGAAATACTTTCTGGTATTCAGTGAAAGACATACTCATCCACACCCTGATATAAGGCCCACCATATGCAGACCCGACTGCAAAAACATGCCCCAGTTTGTGTTCTGTGGAGCAAAGTCCTGAAGAATTTGCAGTCTGTTCAAAAATAAAATGGGAATTACAACTACCCAAGTCCCTGTACCAAGCCAACTAAAGGTGGGCCCTAGTGCATACCCAGCCTTGCGACCAAGCTACAACCCCTCTTCACTACAAATTCAGAGAAGATCTAGTCACACTAAGGGCCCAATAAAAGAAGATCTTTACCTTGTAAAATCAGTATATGAAAACTTGAAGAGGTGTTTGCTCCATCAAATTCAGACACCAATACAAAGCTATATTGTGCCTACTGTCAATTCTTCTATTTTAATTTAGCAGCTGGAAGTATGTGGCAGAAGAACTAGTCAAAGAAATAAAAAAAAATCCATTGAAATTAAAGAAAAATAATTCAAATGCTGCTGTCTGTAGATCATACAATCTTATATTTAAAAAAACCATAAACAGTACATTAAAACCTGTCTAAACTAATAAATACACTCAGTAAATTAGCAAAATAGAAAATTAACATACAAGTGTATGTATGGTTTCATACACTTAAACTATCTAATAAAATAGAGGAAGAAAATAATCTTTTCTTTCTTTTTTTTTTTTCTGAGACTGAGTCTCACTCTCTCACCAGGCTGGAATGCAATGGTACTATCTCGGCTCACTGCCCCAGTGACAACGAAATAAATGGTTAATTAGGAAGAAACGGGCTTGGGGAAAACAATACTGGGAAGATATCTCAATCCTGGCATACTTTACCATTATTAGTTTTCCTTTTTTTTTTGACACGGAGTCTAGCTCTGACCCCAGACTAGAGTGCAGTGGTACAATCTAGGCCCACTGCAACCTCTGTCTCCCGGGTTCAAGTGATTCCTCTGCCTCAGCCTCCCAAGTAGCTGGGACTACAGGCACATGCCACCATGCTCAGCTATTTTTTTGTATTTTTAGTAGAGGCGGGGTTTCACCATGTTAGCCAGTATGGTCTCGATCTCCTGACCTCGTGATCTGCCTGCCTCAGCCTCCCAAAGTGCTGGGATTATGGCTCACACCTGTAATGACAGCTACATGGTACATTAAAGTTGGAGAACTGTTTCAGGCCAAAATTTTGAGACCAGCCTGGGTTATGTACCAGACTCTATCTCCAAAATAGGTGCCTAGCTCTAAGAGAGATTTGAGATCCAGGGAGGGAGTTGTGGATCTCCCTCCCTGGATCACAGTGGCATGAGCCACTGTGCCCGGCAAAAATCATATTTTCTAAAGCATTACATCATAAATTTCTGAGGAAAAAATTAACCAAGGAGGGAAAAAATCTTTACAATAAAGAAAAAATTAAAAAATTAGAGAAGATCTAAGTAAATTTTAAAGTATTTTGTCTATGGATTGAAATGATAAATATTATTAAAGTACCATATTATCCAAAGTAATCTATAGATTCAATAAACTTCCTATCAAAATTGCAGTTTTTTTCACAGCAATGGAAATACAATTCTAAAATTTACATGAAACTAAAATAAATTTGAATTGTCAAAGCAATCATGAGGAAAAAGAACAGAGCAGGAGGATATCATACTTATAATTTCAAACTATATTTCAAGACTATATATTAATAAAAACAGAATGTACTGTGCAGAAAAACGAACTCAAAAAATGCAACAGAAACTACTACTCTCACACATTTCAGACTTGACACAAAAAGAGAACTTAAAAAAATAGTGTTAGTTTCTCAAAATCATGCAGATATTTGTGTCTCCTGAAAACATTGTAGAAGCAGCCAAATTGTGCAGTCTCTTACATGCTATGAAGAGGACTTTGGCTCTCACTCTGAATCTGAAAGAAGCTCACTGAAAGAAACGTAGAATCCTTATTTAAAAGCATAAGACAGAAGATGCCCCTTTGTGAGAACCAAATTAAACAAACAAAAAACCCCAGCTCCCCACGAACAATTTCCTTCGGAACACAGCTTTCCAAATCACTTTGGGAAGGACTGACTTTCTCTTTGACTTTGGGACCTCTTATCTGTGTCGTCTGTTGTATTCATTTTCTTCTTCTTCTTCTTCTTCTTCTTTTTTTTTCGATGGAGTCTTGCTCTGTCGCCCATAATGCAGCACAGTGGCATAATCTCGGCTCACTGCAACCTCCGCCTTCTGGGTTCAAGCGATTCTCCTGCATCAGCCTCCTGTGTAGCTGGGATTATAGGCGCATGACACTACGCTTGGCTAATTACTGTATTTTTAGTAGAGACGTGGTTTCATCGTGTTGGTTAGACTGGTTTCAAACTACTGACCTTGTAATCCATCCACCTAGGAGTCCCAAACTGCTGGGATTACGAGCGCGAGCCACCGCACCCAGCCTGTTGTATTCATTTTCACTCCACCTATCTGGGGGTTTGGCAATCATCTCATGTCCCTTCATAGTGAAAGGTTTTTTTCTTTGACAACAATACCTGTTTAATAAAAATTAATACCATGAATCTTGCTCATATTCTCCAATTACAAGCTAGTAATGTGCTAAGCAGAGAGAATGTGATAAAATATTCTAGTAAATTAATACCAAAATACTAATTCATAATAGAAAGTTCTAAATATTTAGAAAATACTTTCACTTGGCCCGGCACGGTGGCTCACACCTGTAATCCCAGCAATTTGGGAGGCCCAGGCAGGCGGATCACAAGATCAGGAGATTCAGACCATCCTGGCTAATATGGCGAAACCCCGTCTCTACTAAAAGTACAAAAAATTAGCCAGGTGTAGTGGTGGGCACCTGTAGTCCCAGCTACTCGGAAGGCTGAGGCAGGAGAATGGCATGAATGCGTGAGGCAGAGCTTGCAGTGAGCGGAGATCGCGCCATTACACTCCAGCCTGGGCTACAGAGCGAGACTCCGCCTCAAAAAAAAAAAAAAAAAAAAAAGAAAACTTTCACTTTTTAGGTTTCTTAATTTTACTACCTGGTACTACTGAATCAATAACTGGTGATGGCAATTAGATTTTCAGGTGGGGGAAGCAATATTTTATGCCAGTAAATTTTTGGAATTACCACCAATTTAGAGTGAAGAATACACTCAGCTGAGGAATGTTTACAGTTTGGATTAAGATGAAACATCTTGAAGAAATGGTCTTCTAAATGAAAGAATCCTGAAGATTTTCTGGAAAAAGGGCATCTGAAACTTTTATGCAAAGAATAAAGTACTAAAAAGCATTCCACAAAAAAGAGAAATAAAACTTTTAGAGTATACTATGAATTATGTATTAAAGTTATACTCACAAAGGAAGACCAAGTTTCTGTAGTTCTGAAACTTCACATCCCTATATAAATTCTACTGTGCAGTGTCCAGGCAATGCCACTCCTCCAGAGAGAATTCTATGGCCACATCTCTAAATTGCAATGGTCTCTGGAAAACACACACACACACACACATTTTCACCAAGTGGCCATGGGTGGAATTTTTAATTTGACTTAAGGTGAAATGAGAGAGTAAAGACAATTGGTTCTGACTTATAGGACTGACTAAAATCAACCAATAAATTTTCAACACAGAAATATTCTCTAACGTATTCTCTAACTCTGAGAAAAAACAGCTGCGTAAGATAGACAACATCAGTTCATATGTGATATTTTTCTAGATAACAAAGTATAAAAGTAAAGGCATGAACATGAACATGTACATTTTTGAGTGCTATATTTACATCATATGGAATGAGTTCTGAATATTTTTCAGATGGAAAAGGCATATTGAATTAGAAGGCATCTCTCAAATTTTAATATGTACAAAAAGCTGAAGACCTTCTTATACAGGTTTTTTTTTCCCCAGAAGATCTGGAATGAAGTCTGATTTATTTATTTATTTTTAATTTTTTTGAGATGGAGTTTCATGCTTGTTGCCCAGGCTGGAGTGCAATGGTGCAATCTTGGCTCACCGCAACCTCCACTTCCCAGGTTCAAGCAGTTCTCTTGCCTCAACTTCCTGAGTAGCTGGGATTGCAGGAATGCACTACCATACTTGGCTAATTTTTTTTTTTTTTTTTGTATTTTTAGTAGAGATGGGGTTTCTCCATTTTTGTCAGGCTGGTCTCAAACTCCTGACCTCAGGTGATCCGCCCACCTCGGCCTCTGAAAGTGCTGGGATTATAGGTGTGGACCACCACGCCCGGCCAATTTCTTGAACTTCTAACAAGCTCACCAGTAATGCCAGTGTTTTTGGCCCAAGAAGGACATGTTGTCAAACATCCAGGAAGTGGAAGCGCCAATATTTTTCCCACTTTTTGTAGCCTGCAAACAGTTAAGAGTCTTCATTTTCCAAAGAAAAATATGTAGAAAAAAATTAGAAAAAAGGATAGTTACCAGATTGAATGTGATGGTTTATGCACGTCAGCTGCATAAACATACTTAATAATACAGAGAAAAATAACTCTATAGTGAAAAAAATCAGAGAGCTATTTCACCAATTGAGTCATTATTAATTTCACTAGGACAAATTTTTATTATGTGCTAATGCACACAGACGAACACAGCATCACTGTTGAAATATTCCTCCCGAAAAAAGTAAATTATACTCTGAATTTATGCAAACTTCAAAACACAGATAACTCCTATGTTCTGTAATTTTTAGTAGTAATTTTAAGTAGGCTTCATTTAGCACCCTAGAGAGCAGGTATCTCCTAATAATTTTTTTCAGAATTTCTGGGTAATAAATGCCATAATGCCATCCCATTTAAATAAGCATTTTTTTTTTTTTTTTTTTTTTTTTGAGATGGAGTTTCACTCTTGTCACCCAGGCTGGAGTGCAATGGTATAATCTTGGCTCTCCACAACCTCCGCCTCCCAGGTTCAATTGATTCTCCTGCCTCAGCCTCTCAAGTAGCTGAGATTCCAGGCACACACCACAACGCCCGGCTATTTTTTTTTTTTTTTTTTTGTATTTTTAGTAGAGATGGGGTTTCACCATGTTGGTCAGGCTGGTCTCAAACTCCTGACCTCAGGTGATCCACCTGCCTTGGCCTCCCAAAGTGCTAGGATTACAGGTGTGAGCCACCGTGCTCAGCCTAAATAAGCATTTTCCTAACCCTGTTCTGCATAGAGCTAATGGAACATACAGATGGAGCCTAAACATTACATGTACACCATCTTTACTAAGGACCACAGTTTTCCCCAATAGAAATCTTGAGTATCCACTTCTTTCCATGTTCAACAGCCACAAAGGGAATATTTTTAATGTTGCGGGTCATAAATTCCTGCTGAGAATTTTTCATGGCATATAAGAAGCTATGATGTAGAGAATGTAGAGAAGGCTCTGGGATATAGGAAAGAAATATTTTTCAGAGACTCTTGACTATCATAAGAATTTTAACAAGTAGTTAAACCAAACTCATTATGGAGGAAAAACACAAGCAGAGAACTAAAGTTTTGTGACTACTAAATGCATGGCAGTCCAGGAGGCAGAGCAGACACAGCTCTCCATCTGAGACATGTTTACCTGAAGAAAAGCCTTTTTTTTTTTCTCATTTTTCTCTGGAATTTTTTCTCAGATGAGGTTCTCTGAACAAATTACACCTCTAGCTTGAAAATATGCCTTTAAACGTGTCAGTACCACATGTTTACCTGCTAGCATGACATCACCTGTCAGAAAAAGCCCACCCATTTCTGTCCTTTAAAACAAAGAGACTCAGAAACAATGAGCTGCTCCATGAAAATAAAAATATAAGTATCTCTTTTCTGTCCTCAGGTGCCCTCCCCTGCCACAGACACCAGTAATTTCTGCTACAGTAATGGAAATATGCACCACAGTGACCTGTCCCTACCAAATTCAATCAGAACAGGCCCTGTGACCACCCTTTAGTCCAAAGGTGGAACTTAACTCTCATGAATGTATTTTGAAACCCTCATACTTGATTCTGACCTCCCATTAGAGCCACATGAGGCCCTTCATTAAAACAACATGGATGCTTCCACCCAGAACAATAAACAGAAGCTGTGGGGAGGACACAAGAGATTTCTGCAAATTGGCCATGTGATCCTAATGAGAAGCCTGGGCTGATCACCTCTAAGCTAAGCATTGCCTCTCAAGCTTTAATGAGCTTATAAGTCACTTGGTAATTTTGGCCCCACTTTATGTAATATAATTCTGGAGGCTTGAAAAGGGCCCAGGAATGGTTGTTTGAAACAAGTTCCCTGTCAATGCTGATGTTGCTCTCCCTGGGCTCATTATTAGCATCAGTTAGAGAAGCAGGCACAACACAGAGTTCCTTACCCTTAGCGCTCTTGTCGTAACCAAATACTTCTGGTACAAACAAGGACAACCCATCTCCATCCTAAAGATTTATATTCTTTGCTGGCTTTTAAAGTTTATAGAGGAAACAGAGGCAGCAAGGTCTAAATAAGCCTGTATTTAAAAAACATGTACCCATGTACTAATGCAATGTTTATTAACCAGTTAATATGTGCTCAACAGTGTCATACAGAGCACTGCTCTGGGCACAATGCATTATGTGGTTAAATTCTCATAACACCCTAGGAGCTAGTATTAAGGGTTTAATAATGTCCAGGATTTAGATAAAGGGCCCAGCATTTTTATTTCTTCTTCTGTTTCTCTGTTATCAATTTTTTAAATTTTTTTTAAAATAATTAAAGCTAAATATAGGCCAGGCATGGTGCCTCACGCCTGTAATCCCAGCACTTTGGGAGGCCGAGGACAGGCGGATCACGAGGTCAGGAGATTGAGACCATCCTGGCTAACATGGTGAAACCCCATCTCTACTAAAAATACAAAAACAAAATTAGCCGGGTGTGGTGGCGGGCGCCTGTAGTCCCAGCTACTTGGGAGGCTAACGCAGGAGAATGACGTGAACCCGGGAGGCAAAGCTTGCAGTGAGCTGAGATCGTGCCACTGCATTCCAGGCTGGGTGACAGAGCGAGACTCCATCTCAAAAAAAAAACAGCTAAATATAGTCAGATGAAAGAGATATAGAAATAAAGAGTTTAATATAGTTTAGTGTAAATGTTATTGTTCATATTTACATTTTTGTGACTTGCAGAGCAACTACTGGATCTGCAGGAAAAGAAACAAGTTGTGAAATAGAATGCTCTGCAAGCACTGGTTTCAATAGAACATTTAAAAACTAAGACCCTACAATACACACTTTATTGTTCCCATTTTTCTGCTTTTGGGTTTCAGGAACTTGTGAGCACCAGCTCTAAAAAGGCAGCAGGATTCACAGCCAAAACTCTGATCTCTTCTAATCAGTTCTGTGAGACAAGAGTCCAGGGTAGGGTCAGACCTAAATAAGGCCTCCAAAAAGGGTGAATCAGATCTTAAATCCTAGAGTTTCTGTAATTTTAATCTTTTCTAACTACTGCCCTATCAACTTTATACTATATATTAATACGCAATGTAAGCAAATCCCTGAAGGTTTTCTAGGGCATTTTTTTTTTTTTTTTTTTTTTGAAACGGAGTCTCACTTTGTCACCCAGGCTGGAGTGCAGTGGCATGATTTCAGCTCACTGCAACCTCTGCTTCCAGGGTTCAATTGATTCTTCTGCCTGAGACTCCCTAGTAACTGGAACTAGAGGTGTACACCACCATGCCCGCCTATTTTTGCATTATTAATAGAGACAGGGTTTCACCATATTGGGAGGCTGGTATTGAACTTCTGACCTCGTGATCCACCTGCCTCAGCCTCCCAAAGTGTTGGGATTACAGGTGTGAGCCACTGTGCCCTGTCTTTCTTTTTTTCTTTTTTTTTTTTTTTTTTTTTGAGACGGAGTCTCGCTCTGTCACCCAGGCTGGAGTGCTGTGGCCAGATCTCAGCTCACTGCAAGCTCCGCCTCCGGGGTTCATGCCATTCTCCTGCCTCAGCCTCCCGGGTAGCTGGGACTACTGGCGCTGCCACCTCGCCCGGCTAGTTTTTTGTAGTTTTTAGTAGAGACGGGGTTTCACCGTGTTAGCCAGGATGGTCTCGATCTCTGACCTCGTGATCCGCCCGTCTCGGCCTCCCAAAGTGCTGGGATTACAGGCTTGAGCCACCGCGCCCGGCCTGTGCCCTGTCTTTCTACAGTAATCTTATTAGAAAATAAATATGTACACTTAGCAAGGTAAAAGGAACAGAAATTATACAGCCAGGCATGGTGGCACACGCGTGTAACCCCTGGCACTTTGGGAGGCTGAGGTGGGTGGATCATGAGGTCAAGAGTTTGAGACAAGCCTGACCAATATGGTGAAACCCTCTCTGTACCAAAAATACAAAAATCAGCCATGTGTTGTGGCAGACACCCATAATCCCAGCTACTTAGGAGGCTGAGGCAGGACAATTGCTTGAACCAGGGTGGCAGAGGGCGTAGTGCACTGAGATCATGCCATTTTACTCCAGCCTGGGGGACAGAGACTCCATCTTAAAATATATATATATATATAACAATTCTTCCATTTATAAATATCCCTTTAGGTGCAGACATCAGAAGTCACAACAATATAAAGTGGCCGAAATAAAGCCCAAGGTTGTGGACACATCTATATATTATACCAACCGTGTGATGCATAATTCAACTATTTATCCAGTTGCTAGTCTAGACTAAAAATTTCTGGATTGTAGGAACCATGACTGCTTCATGTATTTTTTTTTTTTTTTGGTCTCAATTCTCTCATTTTATTTTATGTTGTAATTACTGTGTGTATATATTCCATTTACTGTATTTCTTTCTCTCTCTCTTTTTTTTTTTTTTTGAGACAGAGTCTCACTCTGTCACCCAGGCTGGAGTATAGTGGCACGATCTTGGCTCAATGCAACTTTGGCCTCCCCAGTTGAAGCGATTCTCCTGCCTCAGCCTCCTGAGTAGCTGGGATTACAGGCACGCACCACTACACCTGGCTAAGTTTTAAAATTTTTAGTAGAGACAGGGTTTCGCCATGTTGGCTAGGCTGGTCTTGAACTCCTGATCTCAGGTGATATGCCTGCCTGGGCTCCCCAAAGTGCTGGGATTACAGGTGTGAGCCACTATGCCCAGCTGAAACATGATTGACTTAGATGAGTTGACTTTGTGTCCTGCAGTCTTGCTAAGAGCTTCTTTGTAGATTCCTTGGGATTTTCTACATAGACAATCATATTGTGTGAGAACAGAGACAGTTTTATTTATTCTTTCCAACTGGTTATATGCCTTTTATTTCCTTTTTCTTGCCTGATTTCACTAAAGTAGGATTTTGAGTAGGATTTTGATTTCAAATAGGATTCGTAAAAGTGGATGTCTCTTGCCTTTTTCCTGATCTTCTAGGGAAAGCATTCAGTCTTTTTCATTACCTATGATGTTAGCTGTAGGTTTTTGGTAGATGATCTTTAGCAGGTTAAAGAAGTTTCCTTCCATTCCTACTTTGATGAGAGTTTTTGTCAGGAATGAATGTTGAATTTTGTCAAATGACTTTTCTGTATCAATTGATAATTGTGTGGTTTTTCTGTTTTAGTTTCTTAACATGGTGGATTATATTGATTGATTTAAAAATCTATCAATCTGGAGACCCAAACAGATAAACTAGTTGCTTCCATTTCTGAGACAGAGTCTTCCTCTGTTGCCCAGGCTGGCTACACGCATCCACCACCATGCCCGGCTAATTTTTTTTTTTTTTTTTTTTTTTTTTTGTATTTTTAGTAGAGACAGTGTTTCACCGTGTTAGCCAGGATGGTATCAATCTCCTGACTTCGTGATCCGCTCGCCTCGGCCTCCCAAAGTGCTGGGATTACAGGTGTGAGCCACCGTGCCCGGCCATTTCTCCTGTCTGTCATTAAAAAAAATCAGCTGAATTTGTCTTCAGTGGTTGAAATAAAACATATCCTTTTTTTTTTTTTTTTTTTTAAATAATGGAGTCTCACTCTGCCTCCCAGGCTGGAGTGCAGTGGTGTGATCTTGGCTTACTGCAATCTCCACCTCCCCGGTACTAGTAATTCTACTGCCTCAGCCTCCAGAATAGCTAGGATTACAGGAGACCAAAACCATAACCAGCTTTTTGTTTTCTGGGTTTTTTCTGAGACAGAGTTTGGCTCTTGTTGCCCAGGCTGGAGTGCAATGGTGCAATCTCAGGTCACTGCAGCCTCCACCTCCCAGGTTCAAACAATTCTCCTGCCTCAGTCTCCTGAGTACCTGGGATTACAGGAATGCACCACCACACTTGGCTAATTTTTTGTTGTTGTTGTTAGTAGAGATGTGGCTTCTCCATGTTGGCCAGGCTGGTCTCGAACTCCCCGCCTCAGCCTCCCAATAATTTTTGTACTTTTAATAGATACAGGGTTTCACCATGTTGACCAGGCTGGTCTCAAACTTCTGTCGTCAGATGATCTGCCTGCCTCGGCCTCTCAAAGTGCTGAGATTGCAGGCATGAGCCACCAACCTGGCTTAAAATTAAATATTTTTAAATTAAACTTTACTTAAGAGTATCTCCCCCCCTCAAGCTCTTGAACTTTGAGCTATCCTCAGTCTGAGTCAACACACAAAACCATGTTATGTCCCCCCTAAGAACATGCTGATTACACGGTAAGGCATCCTCTAATCTAAAATCTGATTTTCAACCTCCATTTGCCATTCCCCTCCCACCTCGTTTCTAGCCTTGTTTGTTCCTTTCTGGGAAAGAAAGCTCTTTTATGCCTACATCTTTGCAAGCCATAAAGATCTTATAGTTATTTGGTGTTTCCTCCTGTTGCAATATTTTTTGGAATTCTTTTTTTTTTTTTTTTTTTTTTTTTACATAAATCTAATGTTTTTATTTTACAAAGTTTAGAAATGGTCTCAAAACAATAACAACTTCATCATCAGTAAGACCTTCCCAGTTTCCTTTCATCTTAACCTTAACTGTATCTGCCTGTGGGACCCCAGCTTTCTAGGGCTCTGTAGCTTCTCTCGGGATAAAGGCTTCTTCTATAGCTGGGTGAGCAGGCTGGGACATCTGCATGGGTGGCTCCTCAGAAAGAAGTAACTGGGACTTTAATAACTTCCTGTTGCAGGCTTAATATTAGCCTTAGCTTGGAGTCACTAGGTTCAAGTTTTAATTTCCATGTCAGAGTTATTCACTTGATTTTCAAAACTAAGTGTTTGAAAAATCCAGTGAAATTACTTAGAGTGTTTACATAAGAAAAAGAAATTTTAAGGTGCTTACATTCATATTTATTATTATTATTATTTTTTGAGATGGAATCTCGCTCTGTCACCCAGGTTGGAATGTAGTGGCTGGATCTCGGCTCACTGTAACCCCCACCTCCTGGGTTCAAGCTATTCTTCTGCCTCAGTCTCCCAAAGAGCTGGGACTACAGGCATGCTCCACCACACCCAACTAATTTTTGTATTTTTAGCAGAGACAGGGTTTCACTATCTTGGGCAGGCTGGTATCGAACTCCTGACCTCAAGCAATCAACCAGCATTGGCCTCACAAAGTGCTGGAATTATAGGCATGAGCCACTGCACCTGGCTAAGGTGCTTGCATTTTATGCCTCCATAAGAAGAACAAATATATCTACTTCTTTCAGACAATATATGTCTTATTTTATTATTTGTTAAAAAATAATGTAGTAAAAAATTAGTCATATGGGAACACTTCTAGAAGTTACCATGTTTCATCACATACAATTTAGCATTAAACTCAGAAATCAAGACAACAGGATATAGAATGGAGATATTCACTGTCACAAATTTACCCTGCAAAAAGAGGAACTGATGTTTTGATGAATCTGTATAACTCACCAATTATCTACCACATTTTCCTACGAAAATATATTCATTGTCTACAGCCAAAATGGAAGAGAGATTTTCCCTATTTTTTTCTGTGATAGCTACCATTATAAAGCTAAGGCTTAGAATTCTGTTTGAAATCACTAAGACATAAAAAACACACCTGAGAAAATTCCTAAACTCACTCTTGGAAAGAAAAATGTAAATGAGAGTTATTAACAAATGGAATATATGATTAAATATTAATTTTTTGAAACTCATCTCTTTTATTTTCTTTGTAAATATTTTCTTACCTTTCAAGCCCTACTAATAAAATGCAGATTACAGTTAAAAAAAGTGATGCAGGTGGGCGCCGTGGATCACTTTAACGCCAGCACTTTGGGAAGGCAAGGCAGGTAGATCAATTAAGATTAAAAGTTTGAGCAGGGCGTGGTGGTTCACTGCCTGCAATCCCAACACTTTGGGAGGCCTGCGTGGGCGGATCACCTGAGTTTGAAAGTTCGACATCAGCCTGACCAACATGGAGAAACTCCATCTCTACTGAAAATACAAAAATTAGGCGGGCGTGGTGGCACATGCCCAAGGCTGAGGCAGGAGAATCGCTTGAACCTGGGAGGCAGAGGTTGCAGTGAGGCAAAATCACTCTATTGCACTCCAGCCTGGGCAACAAGAGCAAAACTCCACCTCAAAAAAAAAAAAAAAAAAAAAAAAAAAGACTAAAAGCTTGGGACCAGCCTGGTCCATCTCTACTAAAAACACAAAAACTAGCCAAATACAGTGGTGCACACTTGTAGTCCTAGCTACTGGGGAGGCTGAGGCATGAGAATCACTTGAACCCAGGAAGCAGAGGTTGCAGTGTGTCGAGATCAAGCCACTGCATTCCAGCCTGTGCAAAAAAAAAAAAAAAAAAAAAAAAGACTAAAAGCTTGGGACCAGCCTGGTCCATCTCTACTAAAAACACAAAAACTAGCCAAATACAGTGGTGCACACCTGTAGTCCTAGCTACTGGGGAGGCTGAGGCATGAGAATCACTTGAACCCAGGAAGCAGAGGTTGCAGTGTGTCGAGATCAAGCCGCTGCATTCCAGCCTGTGCAGCAGAGAGAGATTGTTTCAAAAAAAAAAAAAAAAAAAAAAAAAAAAGAAAGAAAGAAAGAAAAAGAAAGCAGAATCAACAACAACAAAAACACCTGACGTCAAAATAAGTGAACAAATCTTTTCAAGGTAGAGATCCAATCACCCACCCCATCCTGTTCACATGTTCAATAACCACTCTCCCAGGAGACACTGCTCTATGCCCCAGTGAGTGCCCCAAGTGCATTTTACTTTGTAAGTTTTTATGCCATCTCACTAGAGTCATTTTCTTTTGTCTTTTGAAGTGTTTTTCACAAACTTTTTACTATTTTTCTTTCACCCCCTCCAAGAGCATCCAGGGGGCAGAAATTATGTTTTCCCCTTAATACCAGCATCTGATTGGCTGACGAGCAGTGTGTCTCCAAGAAATGGAAGTTAGGTTGGGTGAAGAAAATCTTCATGTCTCAAGGGCTAGCTTTTCAAAAAAAAAAAAGTACACCAGGAGATGCCTTTCAGCCCCAAGGCTGCCACCTGCTCCCTTAAGAGGCTACACTCTATACTTCAGGTGGTCCTATGGGAGAAAATGACCCAAGAGCTAATAGTCACTAGCCACTCTAGCAGACATAGCCATGGTGGGTATCTTGGTTTATCCCCAGAAAGTACTAAAACCCAGGCCCAGAATAAAACTGAAGGTTGGCAGAGGACACATCACGCGATAATGTTTCCAGAGGGTAATCTTAACCTAAAAACATTCTGGTAAGTTCTCTGGAAAAATAAAAGAAAAAGAGGCACAGATATTTTTTTAAATACAGTGTCAGGGGATTATTCTTTGCTTCTTCTCATGGGAAATATTTACAAACAGAAAACATATCTCTTCAATAGTGCTGTGCAATGCTTTAAAAAATGATTGAGGAACATGGGGTACACTTGAGGCCCTGCTGGGGACAAATGTGAAAAACGCCAGGGAAAATCAGTCCCTTGCGGGTTGTGAAAATAATTAAGCGGCAGGCAATTAGACTGAGAAGGCTCTAGTCTTCGGATTCCTACTTGTAAAACAAAATGTAAACTCAAGTGGATTTGTTAATAAATTACTACATTTGGGGAAACAAATTCAGGCTTAAACAACTATAAACTGCCAATTAAGCTCTGATTGCATAACCAGGAAATTTCCACCTTGATTGTACAAACTAAGAAGCTGCCGGGCGCGGTGGCTCATGCCTGTAATCCCAGCACTTTGGGAGGTCGAGGCAGGCGGATCACGAGGTCAGGAGACGGAGACAATCCTGACTAACACTTCGAAACCCCGTCTCTACTAAAAACACAAAAAAATTAGCTGGGCTTGGTGATGGGCGCCTGTAGTCCCAGCTACTCGGGAGTCTGAGGCAGGAGAATGGTGAGAACCCGGGAGGCTGAGGCAGGAGAATGGGGTGAACCCGGGAGGAGGAGGTTGCAGTGAGCTGAGATCGCACCACTGCACTCCAGCCTGGGTGACAGAGCGAGACTCCGTCTCAAAAAAAAAAAAAGGAAGCTAGGTAAGTATACCTAACCAATTGTTGAATTTGATTTTCTTCATCATTGATTTTCCTTCAAGCCCCTCCCATGGACCACAAACTACAAACTATAGCTGGGTGTTCCATGATTCTTCAATCATTCTTTGATTAAATTATTTACTTTTTCTTTGCAGTGACTCCTATAATTTACTTTTTTCTAGACAGAGTCTTGCTCCGTCTCCCAGGCTGGAGTGAAGTGGCGCGATCTCAGCTCACTGCAACCTACACCTTCCGGATTCAAGCGATTCTCTCACCTCTGCCTTTGGAATAGCATTCACCGTCACACCCAGCTAATTTATGTATTTTTAGTAGAGATGGGGTTTCCCCATTTTGGCCAGGCTTATCTTGAACTCCTGACCTCAAGTGATCCACCCGCCTCGGCCTCCCAAAGTGCTGGGATTACAGGCGTGGGCCACCTCGCCGGGCCCCTAATTTTTTTTTTTTTTTTTTTTTTGAGACGGAGTCTCGCTCTATTGCCAGGCTGGAGTGCAGTGGTACGATCTTGGCTCACTGCAACTTTCGCCTCCCGGGTTCAAGCGATTCTCCTGTCTCAGTCTCCTAAGTAGCTGGGACTAAAAGCGCCCACCACTGTGTCTGGCTAATTTTTGTGTTTTAGTAGAGACAGGGTTTCACCATGTTAGCCAGGATGGTCTCCATCTCCTGACCTCGTGATCTGCCCGCCTCGGCCTCCTTAGGATTATAAGCATGAGGCATCGCACCTGGCCACCCTTCCCCATACATTTTTAATAAGAGAAAACAGAAACTGTGAACCCCACTGACCAAAGCTCTTCCCATTCATGAACCCACAATCTGAGTCAGGATTCTCCCCCGAAGACCCTCCTGTGCTCCCCGCACAATCTGGGAGAGACGCGGCGCTGTGGATGCAGAGCTGCCGTGAGAGGGTTTCCGCCAGGGCAGTCACTGAGCAGGGAAGAGACAGGACACCCGGGCCGGCTGTCAGCACAGCCTCCATCTTCTGGCTGAAGGGGACTGAGGCCGAGCTGGGCAAGGAGAACTTGTGGCACAGATTGTGGAGCTGACTGAGGCGAGGCCTGAGTTCTGCCACAGCCACTTCTCACCGGTTCCAACCAGCTCCACCCCCACCCCCCCCACCCACCCCCAATCGGGAAGTAGGACCGGCACTCTCACTATTTCTAGGCTTCCAGGGGTTCCCGGCGTCTTAGCTGTGGATCTCCCAATACCTGCAGGTCACAGGGCTACAGATGTTGGACCTCTAGGAGCACAGGACACAGACTAGTGAAGACGAGACCTAGAGCTCAGGATGCAACGAGAGACAAAGGCCGCAGTCAAACAAGGGAAAAGTCCTGTTAGCTCCAGCTGCGTGCCTGATTGGACGGTTTTCAGCCTAGCGTTTCTGATTAAATAATGCTTAAGGTCCCCGCCCCCTCAGGCCCTGAGTGACAGAAAACGTGATCAGGGCTGAATGAAGAAAAAAAGTCACAGCCTTAGCTGCAGCCTTTTTCAGGCAGGGCTTCCTCTCTGAGCTGAGCCAGGCCCAACCCAGAGCATGGGAAAATTCTATCTTTTTTTTACTCTCTCTCTTTTTGAATGTATTCAAAAGGTGAACAGAAGTTTTTTTTTTTTCTTTTTTTTTTTTTTTTTTTGAGACGGAGTCTTGCTCTGCCACCCAGGCTGGAGTGCAGTGGCCGGCTCTCAGCTCACTGCAAGCTCCGCCTCCCGGGTTCAAGCCATTCTCCTGTCTCAGCCTCCCCAGTAGCTGGGACTACAGGCGCCCACCTAGTCGCCCGGCTAGTTTTTTTTTGTATTTTTTAGTAGAGACGGGGTTTCACCATATTAGCCAGGACGGTCTCGATCTCCTGACCTCGTGATCCGCCCGTCTCGGCCTCGGAAAGTGCTGGGATTACAGGCTTGAGCCACCGCGCCCGGCCTGAACAGAAGTATTTTGCCGTCATATTAATAATACATAAAATTTTGGTTCAAGAAAAAATCAACTTTTACTTTGGTAATAGTGTATTATCAATACTAAAACTAATTTTAATAAACCTTATAAATAAATCAAATTTGTCATTTTTGACTACTCCAGATTTCCATATATATTTTGTAATCTCTTGTAATTTTTTAAAACTCTTTACATTTTATTTTTATCCAAATTCTTTTTATTTTTTCAATTTGAAACAACCTTTAAGCAATTTCAAACTATTATAGGAGATAGAAAGAAATCATTTAGGGCCAAGTTTGCTGGCAAGTGCCTGTAATCTCAACACTTTGGGAGGCCAAGGTGAGTGGATCACTTGAGGTCAGGTGTTCAAGATCAGCCTGGCCAACATGGTGAAAACCCATTTCTACTAAAAATACAAATAATTAGCTAGGTGTGGTGTTGCACACCTGTAGGCCCAGCTACTCCAGAGGCTGAGGCAGGAGAATTGCTTAAACCCAGAAGGCGGAGTTTGTGTAACTGCCCAAGGGGTTCACCTTGCCCTATGTCTAGACAGCTGATTCATCAAGATGGGGTAATTTGTGGAGGAAAAGTTAAATATTAAATTTGAACTTAATTGAACGTGGACACATTCAATAGCCACCAAGTTCTCAAACAGGTTGTGTGAGCTTCTTGAGGCATTTGTTCAGCGCTGTTTCAGAGAAATCTCTATTTCAATTTGTTTCTATACATTAGTTGTTGAAAAACAATAGACAATCGCAATAACAAGTTGACAGTTTTGTGTTCCTTGACCCCAGTCACAAATGGTCCTCGTGACTGGGCCTTATGCCAAACAACTGGTTACAAAACAGCTAGGGTACTAGACTGTGCGGAAGCTTCATGTGACCCTCCTCATCTGTGCAGGAACGAGTGACTGACTCTGGAGCCCAAGCTGTTGCTTCCTGGTCTGGTGGTGACTCCTCCATAGTCTGGTGAGTGAATCCTCCATAGTCTGGTGAGTAAATCCTCCATAGTCTGGTGAGAGAATTTTAAAATTCTATGCCTCCAATACCCCCAGTTCTCCTCTTTGGCGATTGAATGGTCCAGGTAAGTAGGTTCTGCTCCCTGTGCCAACCAATTGGATGAGACCCCTCAACAGGGGTCGTCAGACACCCTATACAGGAGGAATTCTACTGGCATCAGTTTGGTGCCTCTTGAGGTCAGAGATTCCATATACATATACACCAGTATATGTATCTCTTTTCCTTTCTCCTCTTCCCATTGCAATTTGCTTATTATATCAACATGCTTATTATATCAATCCAGTTATTACATTGATTTGCTTATTATATTATTTGCTAACTATATCTGTATTTCCATTTACGTGGCATAAAGCTTATTTACCCTTTTTTTTTTTTTTTTTTTTTGAGACAGAGTCTCCCTCTGTCGCCCAGGCTGGAGTGCAGTGGCCAGATCTCATCTCACTGCAAGCTCCACCTCCCGGATTCCAGCCATTCTCCTGCCTCAGCCTCCCGAGTAGCTGGGACTACAGGCGCCCGCCACCTCGCCCGGCTAGTTTTTTGTATTTTTTAGTAGAGACGGGGTTTCACCGTGTTAGCCAGGATGGTCTCGATCTCCTGACCTCGTGATCCGCCCGTCTCGGCCTCCCAAAGTGCTGGGATTACAGGCTTGAGCCACCGCGCCCGGCCGCTTATTTACCCTTAAAGGTATTGTGTGTGTGTCTTTTCTTCTCCCCTTGAACGTTTCCCACACAGAGTATTTTTGGCGTCACAAACAGGATTCGAAAACCAAACTGTGCTGCTTTTTGGCAGTAAGGACAGGGCTGGAAACTCGAGGAATTCCCATACCCATGGGTGGGAACTCCCCAATGTCGCTGTCAGTTCCTACAGGATCGAATAAAGGGGGGCAAACACAGAAATGAAGACAAAGACAAAAGATTTGTTTTAAAAGAAGGGGTTAGGCGGGGCGCGGTGGCTCACGCCTGTAATCCCAGCACTTTGGGAGGCCAAGGCGGGCGGATCATGAGGTCAGGAGATCGAAACCATCCTGGCTAACACGGTGAAACCCCGTCTCTACTAAAAATACAAAAAAAAAAAATTTAACTGGGATGGTGATGGACGCCTGTAGTTCCAGCTACTCAGGAGGCTGAGGCAGGAGAACGGCGTGAATGCGGGAGGCGGAGCTCGCAGTGAACCGAGATCACACCACTGCACTCCAGCCTGGGTGATAGAGCGAGATTTGGTCTCAGAAAAAAAAAAAAAGAAGGGGCCGGAGGCTTCTCGCTTGTAGTGAGCAGAAGGCAGCCCTGAGTTTCCACAGGCCTTAGTATTTATTAGGTAGAATCAATAGGGAGGGAGAGGTAATGGTTGGTCAGCTGCTTGATTTATCACATAATTGCTTTCTTCATGCAACAGGCTTCAGATGTTCCTATAGATAACCACAAGGAACACTGCGCCTGGGGCAGTGACTGCCCTCAGCACCCCTTCTGGCAGCAGATACAGTTTGTCAGTTTTCTTGACTGAGTTGTTCAGGATCCTCATTTTCTCTACCTCCAATACCCCCAGTTCTCCTCTTTGGCGATTGAATGGTCCAGGGAATCTGGCTTTTGTGAGAATTGAGAATCTAAATTAGTGCAATTTAAACCATTGACTGTGCGTGAAGTGCTGCAGAAGATTCCAGTAGACAAAGGAGATGCTGAAGGGATCTCCCGGAGTGAATGGTGTTTGCTTACTGCTTATGAGTTAATGTATCAAGATAGGGAATAGTTGCTATAAGAGACATGTGAGCTGGAAAAGGAAAATGCTAATCTGATTTTCAGACTGGCCCTGGCCCAATGCCAGGCCTATGTCTTGACTGATCAGGCTCAAAGCTACCAGCCTGTTGCTGAAGAAAGCAACTGTCCAAATTACAACGTGTCCGGATTACAACGTGTTCAAGCCTTGCAATGACAGGCATTATAATGTATGGTGGTATAATTAATAGTGATTAGTCGCCTAAATGCTCCATTTGAAAGATACAGAATGGTGAGAATAGATAAGAGTTTACCAACCAAATATCTGCTGTCTTTTTTTTTTTTTTTTTTTTTTTTTTTGAGGCGGAGTCTCGCTCTGTCGCCCGGACTGGAGTGCAGTGGCCCGATCTCAGCTCACTGCAAGCTCCGCCTCCCAGGTTTGCGCCATTCTCCTGCCTCAGCCTCCCGAGTAGCTGGGACTACAGGCGCCCGCCACCTCGCCCGGCTAGTTTTTGTATTTTTAGTAGAGACGGGGTTTCACTGTGTTAGCCAGGATGGTCTCGATCTCCTGACCTCGTGATCCGCCCGTCTCGGCCTCCCAAAGTGCTGGGATTACAGGCTTGAGCCACCGCGCCCGGCCATCTGCTGTCTTTAAGAGACTCACCCAACACATAAAAACTCACATAAAGTTAAGGTAAAGGGTTGGGAAAAAATAGTACCTGCAAATGTACCCCAAAAGCAAGCAGTAGTAGCCATTGTTACATCAGACAAAATAGACATGAAAGCAAAAACAGTTAAAAAAAAAAAAAAGACAAAGAGGGACATTCCATAATGATAAAAGGACTAGCCCAACAGGAAAATATCACAATTCTAAATATATATGCACCTAACACTGGAACTCCCAATTTATTAAACAATTACTACTAGACCTAAGAACTGAGATAAATGGCAACACAATGGGGAACTTCAATACTCTGCTGACAGCACTAGAGAAGTCATCAAGACAGAAAGTCAACAACAACAAAAAAATGGACTTAAATTATACCCTAGAACAAATGGACTTGACAAATATTCACAGACCATTCTACCCAACAACTGCAGGATATACATTTTATTCATCAGCACATGGAACATTCTCCAAGATAGACATATGATAGGCCATAAAACTAGTCTCAATAAATTTAAGACAATCAAATTTATATCAACTGCTCTCTCAGTCTACAGTGGAATAAAAGTGAAAGTTAACTCCAAATGAACCATGAAAACCATGCAAATACATGGAAATTAAATAAATACATGGAAATTAAATAAAAATAAAATTTAGGATCAGCCTGTTTCTGAATGATTATTGTATGAAATCAAGATGGGAATTCAAAAATTCTTTCAGTTGAACGATAATAATGACACAATCTATCAAAATGTCTGGGATACAGCAATAGTGGTGCCAAAAGGAAAGTTCACAGCATCAAGTGCCTACATCAAAAAGTTTGAAAGACCATAAGTAAACAACCTAAGATAACACCTCAAAGAACTAGAGAAACAAGAACAAGCCAAACCCAAACCCAGCAGAAGAAAAGAAATAACAAAGATCAGAGAAGAGCCCCATGGGGAGGGATGGCTCTAGTCTCTGTGGACCAGCAGACTTAGCCTATCTTCCTGCTAGTTCTGAGGAAATGGAGCAGCTCAGTTGAGTGGATTTCCCCCCAGCAAAACATCCCCCCTCCACCAAAGGACAGTCAAAGTGCTTTAGTAAGTGGGTTCTGCTCCCTGTGCCACCCAACTGGATGAGACTCCTCAACAGGGGTCATCAGACACCTATACAGGAGCTATTCTACTGGCATCAGTTTGGTGCCTCTTGAGGTCAGAGATTCCGAGGAAGGAGCGAGCACTCCTCTTTGTTGTTCTCCAACCTCCTTGAGTGACAGCTCCAGGCACAGGAGTAAACCAGATGAATAGGGTCTGAAGTGAACCCCTAGCATTGAAAGAAAAACAAACAGACAGCAATAACAGCATCAACAGGAAAAAAATGTACCCACAAAAGGCTCATCCAAGGCCACACATGGTGGCTCACACATGTAACCCAATACTTTGGGAGGCGGAGGGGAGCAGAGCACTTGAGGTCAGGAGTTTGAGACTAGCCTGGCCAACATGGTGAAACCTCGTTTCTACTAAAAAATACAAAATTAGCCAGGCGTGGTGGTGCATGACTGTAGTTCCAGCTACTGGATAGTCTGAGACATGAGAATCATTTGAACCTGTGAGGCAGAATTTGCCGTTAGCCATGATCATGCCACTGCACTCCAGCCTGAGTGACAGACTGTCAAAAAAAAAAAAAAAAATCTAAGGGTCAAGCAGCCTCAAAGATAGAAACTAGACAAATTCACGAAGATGAGAAAGAATCAACAAAAAACCGTTGAAAGGCCACAGTACCTCTTCTCTTCCAAATGATCAAAATGTCTCTTCAGCGAGGTGCAGAACTGGACAGAGGATGAGATGCATGAATTGACAGATGTAGGCTTCGGAAGATGGTTAATAACAAACTCTGCTGAGCTAAAGAAACACGTTCCAACCCAATTGGAAGAAGTTAAGAACCTTGATAAAAGGTTAGAGGAACTGCTAACTAGAATAACCAGTTTGGAGAGGAACATAAATGACCTGATGGAGCTGAAATGTTTGGCATGAGACCCAGTCACGAGGGCCCTTTGCCAACGGGCTCAAGGAATACAAAAAGGTTAACTTGTTCTTCAATAACTAACATATAGAAATAGATTGAAACACAGATTTCTCTGAAACAATACTGGGTGAATGCCTCCAGAGGGTTACACAACCCGTTCTGAGACTTGGTGACCATTCATTGCTTGTGTCCATGTTCAATTGAGTTCAAAATTAACATTTAACTTTTCCTCCACAAATTCCCCCCCCCCCCCCTTTTTTTTGAGACGGAGTCTCGCTCTGTCGCCCAGGCTGGAGTGCCATGGCGGGATCTCAGCTCACTGCAAGCTCCGCCTCCCGGGTTCACGCCATTCTCCTGCCTCAGCCTGCCCCCTAGCTGGGACTACATGCGCCTGCCGCCATGCCCCGCTAATTTTTTTTGGTTTCTTTTTTTAGTAGAGACGGGGTTTCACGTGTTAGCCAGGATGGTCTCGATCTCCTGATCTCGTGATCCTCCCGCCTCGGCCTCCCAAAGTGCTGGGATTACAGGCGTGAGCCACTGCGCCTGGCCAAATTCCCACTGTCTTGATGAAGGGGCTCTGTCTAGACAAAAGGCAAGGTAAATCCCTTAGGCTGTTACACAATCTCCGCCTCCTGGGTTCAAGAGATTCTCGTGCCTCAGCCTCCGCAGTAGCTGGGACTACAGGTGTGCGCACCAGCACACCCAGCTAATTTTTTGTATTTTTAGTAGAAATGGGGTTTCACCATGTTGGCCAGGCTGGTCTTGAACTCCGACCTCAAGTTATTCGCCCACCTTGGACTCCCAAAATGCTGGAATTACAAGTGTGAGCCACCGCTCCTGGTTCTAAATGATTTCTATTTCCTGTAACAATTTGAAATTACTTAAAGGTTGTTTCAAATTGAAAAAAATAAAAAGAAAGTAGATAAAAATAAAATATAAAAAGTTACAAAATTACAAGAGATTATGAAGTATATGTGTAAATCTCGAGCTGTCAAAAGTGACAAATTTGATTTATGTATAAGGTTTTATTAAAATTAGCTTTAATATTGGTAATACATTATTATCAAAGTAAAAGTTGATATTCCCTTGAACCAAAATTTTATGTATTATTAATATGACAGGAAAATACTTCTATTTTTTATTTTTTTTGAGACGGAGTCTTGCTCTGTCACCCAGGCTGGAGTGCAGTGGCCGGATCTCAGCTCACTGCAAGCTCCGCCTCCCGGGTTTAGGCCATTCTCCTGCTTCAGCCTCCCGAGTAGCTAGGACTACAGGTGCCCGCCATCTCGCCCGGCTAGTTTTTTGTATTTTTTTTAGTAGAGACGGGGTTTCACCGTGTTAGCCAGGATGGTCTCGATCTCCTGACCTCGTGATCCGCCCGTCTCGGCCTCCCAAAGTGCTGGGATTACAGGCTTGAGTCACCGCGCCCGGCGACAGGAAAATACTTCTGTTCACCTTTTGAACACATTGAAAAAGAGAGTAAAAAAGATATAGAATTTTCCCATACTCGGGCCGGGAGCGGTGGCTCACACCTGTAATCCCAGCACTTTGGGAGGCCGAGACAAGCGGATCACGAGGTCAGGAGATCCACACCATCCTGGCTAACACGGTGAAACCCCGTCTCTACTAAAAATACAAAAAACTAGCCGGGGGCGGTGGCGGGCGCCTGTAGTCCCAGCTACACGGGAGGCTGAGGCAGGACAATGGCGTGAACCCGGGAGGCGGAGCTTGCAGTGAGCCGAGATTCCGCCACTGCACTCCAGCCTGGGCGACAGAGCGAGACTCTGTCTCAAAAAAAAAAATAAAAAGAATTTTCCCATACTCTAGGGTGGGCCTGGCTCAGCTCAGGGAGGAAGCCCTGCCTGAAAAGGCTGCAGCTTTCGTGGCTCAGCCCAGCATCGGATCACAGCTTCTGTCACTCAGGAGCTTAGTGGGCGGGGCCTTAAGCATTATCCAATCAGGGACGCTGGGCTGGAAACCGTCCAATCAGGCAGGCAGCTGGAACAAAGAGGACAGCTTCCCGGTTTGGCGTGGCCTTTGTCTCTCTCTGCATCTGGAGCTCTAGGTTTCCTCTTCACTGCTCTGTGTCCTCTGCTCCTAGAGGCGCAGCCTCTGTGGCCCTGTGTCCTGCAGGTATTGGGAAATCCACAGCCAAGATGCCGGGACCCCCTGGAGGCCTAGGAATGGTGAGCGTGCCGGTTCGACATCCTGAGAGAGGGGAGGGACTGGTTGATGGGAAGTGGCTGTGGCGGCACTCAGGCCTCCCCGAAGTCAGCTCCACAGTCTGCGCCCCGAGTTCTTGCCCAGTTCGGCCTCAGTCCCCTCCAGCCATAAGATGGCTGCGGCGCTGTCAGCCAGTCCGGGGCGTCCTGTCACTTCCCTGTGCAGTGACTGTGCCCTGGCCTGGCGCCCTCTCGGGCCGCAGCTCTGCACCCGCAGCTCCGGGTCTCTCCCAGATTGTCAGGAACCACGAGAAGGTCATGAAGGGAGATCTTGACTCGGGGTGCGCGTTCACGAATGGGAAGAGCTTTGATCCTTGGGGTTCACAGTTTCTCTTTTCTCCTGTTAAAAATTTATGGGGCCGGGTGCGGTGGCTGACGCCTGTAATCCAGCATTTTGGGAGGCGAAGGCGGACGGATCACTTGAGTTAGGGGTTGTCAGAAAAACTAAGTTCCTCTTCAAAGACTCAACTTCCTGGTCAGAAGTTGTAAAAGTTGTAAAAGTTGTAAATCAACCCTACCACTTCTTCCCCCTTTTCCATTTCTCGCAAATCGCGCGTTTATCCTATTTGGAAAAAGTTTGGGTCTAAGCCAACCGGGATCAGCTTAGATTGTGCGGTCTGACCCCAGCCAATAGGGGAAGGACACAAAACGAAAAACTACGTTGGGGTTAAAAACCCCCTCCTGGTCGGGCGCGGTGGCTCAGACCTGTAATCCCAGCACTTTGAGAGGCCTAGGCGGACGGATCACGTGGTCAGAAGTTCTAGATCATCCTGGCCAGCATGGTGAAACCCCGTCTCTACTAAAAATACAAAAAATTAGCCAGGTGTGGTGTCAGGCGCCTGTAATCCCAGTTACTTGGGAGACTGAGGCATGAGAATTGGTTGAACCCAGGAGGAAGAGGTTGAAGTGAACTGAGATCGCGCCATCGCACGTCAGCATGCGGGACAGAGCAAGACTCCTTCTCAAAAAAAAAAAAGTAAGACTCTTAAAATTGTCTTCCTTTATGTAAACACTGTGTTTAAGTAATTTCACTGGATTTTTCAAACAGTTTCAAGAACGAAGTGACTAACACTGACATGGAAATTAAAGCTTGAACCTGGTAATTCCAAGCTAAGGCTAATATGAAGCCTGCAAAAGGAGGGGTTTAAAAAAAATTTTTTTTTATTTTGATACAGAGTTTAGCTCTTATTGCCCGGGCTGGAGTGCAATGGTGTGATCTCCGCTCACCGCAACATCTACCTCCCTGGTTCAAGGGATTCTCCTACCTCAGCCTATGGAGTAACTGGGATTACAGGCATGCGCCTTCACGCCCGCCAAATTATGTGTGTTTACTAGAGATGGGGTTTCTCCATGTTGGTCAGGCTGGTCTCCAATTCCCAACCTCAGGTGATCCACCTGCATTGGCCTCCCAAAGTGCTGGGATTACAGGCTTTCGCCACCGCGCCTGGCCAACAGGAGGTTATTAAAGGCCCCAGTTAGTTTTTTCTGGGGAGCCTTCCCTGCAGTTGTCCCAGCCTGCTCACCCCAGCTATGGAATGAGACTTTATCTTGAGAGAAGCTACAAAGCCCTGGAAAGCTGGGGCCCCACAGGCAGATGCAGTTAAGATTAAGGCGGAAGGAAACTGGGAGGGTCTTACTGATAATAAAGCTATTCTTTTGAGGCACTTTTTAGACTTTTTAAGATAAAAAAGTTAGATTTATATTAAAAATGAATTAGTATTGGATCAGGAGAAAGTACCAACTAATTATAAGTTCTCTGTGGCTTACAAAAATGTAGGCAGAAAAGGGCTTTCTTTCCTAGAGAGGAGCAAACAAGATTAGATAAAAGGTGGGAGGGGAATGGCAAATGGAGGGTGAAAAAGTCGTATTTTAGCTCAGAGAATATCTTACCCTGAAATCAGCATGTTTTTCGGAGGGACGTAAAATGGGGTTGTATGTTGACTTAGACTGACAGTAGCTCAAAGTTCAGGAGCCTGAGGGAGGGACATAAACTTAAATAAAGTTTGATTAATAAATATTTTATTTTAGGCCAGGCACGGGGGCTCATGCTTGTAATCCCAGCACCTTGGGAGGCCTAGGCAGGCCGATCACCTGAGGTCAGGAGTTCGAGAACAGCCTGGGCAGCATGGTGAAACACTGGTGTCTACTAAAAATACAAAAATTAGCCGAGCTTCGTGGTGGGCGCCTATAATGGCAGCTACTCGGGAGGCTGAGGCAGGAGTATTGCTTGAACCTGGGAGGTGAAGGTTGCAGTGAGCAGTGAGTCGAGATGGCGCCACTGCACTCCAGCCTGGGCAGCAGAGTGAGACTTAATCACAAAAAGAAAAAAAAGAAAAGAAAAAAAAGAAATTTGACCACTGAAGACAAATTCAGCTGATTTTTCTAATAAGAAAAAGGAGAGGCCGGGCGCGGTGGCTCAAGCCTGTAATCCCATCACTTTGGGAGGCCGAGATGGGCGGATCACGAGGTCAGGAGATCGAGACCTTCCTGGCGAACATGGTGAAACCCCGTCTCTACTAAAAAATACAAAAACTAGCCGGGCGAGGTGGCGGGCGCCTGTAGTCCCAGCTACTCGGGAGGCTGAGGCAGGAGAATGGCGTAAACCCGGGAGGCGGAGCTTGCAGTGAGTTGAGATCCGGCCACTGCACTCCAGCCTGGGCGACAGAGCGAGACTCCGTCTCAAAAAAAAAAAAGAAAAAGGAGAAAATGTGCAGAGTGTGTGTCTGTCTGTGTGATAGGTGAGAAAAGACAGCACCATCTAAGTCATAATGGGAAGGGTGTTTCTTTCCATAACCTGTTTCTGGAGTACACAACAAATGGAGAATTTTATTAATCACAAATGTTTTCCATAAATATCTATGTATTTCATCTTTCCCCATCTCTTTTCTTTGTTGTATGCATTTCTTCCATTTGGCTTTTCCTGGGCTGCATCTTATATATTAAACCGGTAAACGTAACTACAGTGTTTCATTGAGTTCTGTGAATAGCTCTACCAAATTATTGAACTTCAGGGACATTTCAGGAGTCCCTAGTTTTCAAACATTAATTCAATAGAATAGATGGGTCCATAGGGTTTGTGACTGGCATCTGCAGTGAGAACAATGTTGTGGGACCAAGGGTCTGTGATGACTCTGGGTGGTGTTAGAATTCAAATGTTAGACAATAAGTTGGTGTTAGAGAATTGTTTGATGTTCAGCAAACTCTACAGATATGGTGCCAGAAAAAAGTTATCATGGAGGCCTGGCCTGGAACAAAGCTCTGGGTGTTTGAGATGGGAGGCTCCACTCTCCTGTACACAGGCTGTCACACTGCCCATTGTTCTGTGATTCCAGGTCTTCTCCCAGAGTGATAGAGGACTGAAAACTTAGAGAAAAGGAGTTCTGATTAAAAACCCCCTTTTATTGCAGCTATCACCACAGTATTCTCACCCACTCACAAACACACACACTAGACATTGATGTGTCCACGCTCCTCCCAGGACTAGGCATCACCCTCTCAGAAACTTCACCACAGCATTTTTGGTCCTAGCGTTTCTTGTGTTTCTTGTCAAGAATCCACAAGTCTCTGTAAGTCTCCTGGTATATCTCCACCCCCAGACACCAAATCTGCAGCAGGAACCTGTTTTCTCCACCAACTTAGGATCTGGGCTGCCTGTTTATAGTCTCATCTGCCTGCATGCACACAGAAATAAATCAGAGTACAGTCCCACGTGGGCCACTATGTGTAGTAAAAATCCGTCCATTCACCTATGTTGCACTCTCTCCCACCCAGGAATTATTTTTTTTCTTTTAGCTTTTATTTCTATTTTTGGTTTGGTGTACACATGTGGATTTTTTTTTTTTTTTTTTTTAAACGGAGTCTTGCTCTGTCGCCCAGGCTGGAGTGCAATGGCGCAATCTTGGCTCACTGCAAGCTCCGCCTCCTGAGTTCACGCCATTCTCCTGCCTCAGCCTCCTGAGTAGCTGGGACTACAGGCGCCCACCACCACGCCTGGCTAATTTTTTTGTATTTTTAGTAGAGACGGGGTTTCACGTGTTATCCAGAATGGTCTCGATCTCCTGACTTTGCCATCAGCCCGCCTGGGCCTCCCAAAGTGCTGAGATTACAAGAGTGAGCCACCGCGCCCGGCTTTTTTTTTTTTTGAGACGGAGTCTGGCTCTGTCACCCAGGCTTGAGTGTAGTGGCATGATGTGGGCTCACTGCAAGCTACGCCTCCTGGGTTCACACCATTCTCCTGCCTCAGCCTCCCGTGTAGCTGGGACTACAGGCGCCCAGCACCACGCCGGGCTAATTTTTTGTATTTTTAGTAGAGACGGGATTTCACTGTGTTAGCCAGGATGATCTTGATCTCCTGATCTCGTGGTCCGTGTTCCTCGGCCTCCCAAAGTGCTGGGATTACAGGCGTGAGCCACCGCGCCCAGCCTGAAGTCTACATCTTAAGGGATATTTGTGAACAGAATAATTGCTATTGTAATTTTTTTTTTTTTTTTTCTTAGACAGAATCTTACTCTGTTACCCAGGCATGAGTGCAGTGACATGATCTCGGCTGACTGCAATTTCTGCCACTCAGGTTCAAGTGATTCTCCTGCCTCAGCCTCCCAAGTAGCTGGGATTACTGGCCCCGGCCACTGTGCCCAGCTAATTTTTGTATTTTTAGTAGAGGTGAAGTTTCACCATCTTGGTCAGGCTGGTCTTAAACTCCTGACCTCGTGATTCACCCTCCTTGGCCTCACAAAGTGTTGGGATTACAGACGTAAGGCACTGCACCCAGCTGTATAAATTCGATTTTTTTAACCTTTAGTGTACATATTGATTTTCTAATAAAACTACCCTAGAAAACCTTAAGGGATTTGTTTAAATTGTGCATTAGTATATAGTATAAAGGTGACAGGGTAGCGGCTAGAAAAGATTAAAAGTATAGGAACTCTGGGATTTAAGTTTCTTTTAGGTAAGCTTAGAAAACACAAAACGGGAAGTACCCCAGTTGCATAGAGAACAGAATTCTACATAAGGTCCTCACACTGCCTGAGACCTGATCAGATTCACACTTTTAGGAGGCTTTATTTAGGTCTGACCCTACCCTGGAGTCTTGCCTCACAGAACTGATTAGAAGAAATCAGAGTTTTGGCTGCTGAATCCTGCTGCCTTTCTAGAGCTGGTGCTCCCAATTTCCTGACTTCCAAAAGCAGATGAATGGGAAAAATAAAGTACGTATTTTAGGGTCTTAGGTTTTTAAATTTTCTGTTAAAACCAGTGCTTGCAGAGACATCCTGTTAGGCAACTTTTTTTCTATTCCTGCAGATCCAGTGGTTGCTCCACAAGTCACAGAAAAGTAAATGTAAACAATAAAATTTTCTCTAAATTACCTTAAACTCTTCCTTTCTCTTTCATCTTTCTATATTTTGCTTTTATTCTTTACAGTGTTTAAAAAAAAGTTGATGACAGAAACAGAAGAAGAAATAAAAGTGCTGGGCCCTTTACCTAAATCCTAAAATGTATTAAACCCTTAGTACCAGCTTTCAGGGTGTTATGAAAATTAAATCACATAATGTGTTATGCCCAGCAAAGTGCTCTGTGTCATTCTCTTGAGCACAAAGTACCTGCTTAGTACATGTGTACATGTTTTTTAAATACAGACTTATTCTGACATTGCTGTCTTCAGTTCCTCTGTAAACTTTAAAGAGCCAGCAAAGAATATAAAACTTTAGGATAGAGATGGGTTGTCCCTATTTGTATCAGAAGTAAATAGTTGTGACAAGAGTGCTGAGTGTAAGGGACCCTGTGCTGTGCCTGCATCCCTAACTAATGCTAATAATGAGCCAAGGGGGAGCAACGTCAGCATTGACAGGAAACTTGTTTAAAACACCCATTCATGGACCCTTTTCAAAGCAGAATCACATTACATAAAGTGGAGCCAAAATCATTAGAGCTTGAGAGGCAGTGCTTATCTTGGTGGTGATCAGCCCAGGCTTCTCATTAGGATCACATGGCCAATTTGCAGAAATCTCTTGTGCCCTCCCCACAGCTTCTGTTTATTCTGCTGGAAGCATCCATGTTACTTTAGTGAAGGGCCTCATGTGACTCTTAAGGTGAGACCAGAATCAGGTATGAGGGCTTCAAAATACATTCATGAGAGTTAAGTTCTACCATTGCACTAAAGGGTGGTCACAGGGGCAGTTCTGTTTGGGTTTGGTACAGACAGGTCAGTGTGGCTTATAATTCCATTACTGGAAAATGCTGGTGTCTGTGGCAGGGAGAGCACCTGAGGACAGGAAAGGAGAAACTTATATTTCTGTCTTCATGGAGCAGTTCATTGTTCCCTGAATCTCTTCTGTTTCAAAGGATGGAAATAGGTGGACTTTTTGTCTTTTTCTGCCAGTTGATGTCATGCCAACAGGTAATCATGTGGTATTAACACCTTTTGCCGAGACCAGCTTGGTCAGGGAGACCCTAACCCAGGGGTGCTAGAGGAATTAAAGACACACACACAGAAATATAGAGGTGTGAAGTGGGAAATCAGGGGTCTCACAGCCTTCAGAGCTGAGAGCCCAAAACAGAGATTTACCCATGTATTTATTAACAGCAAACCAGTCATTAGCATTGTTTCTATAGATATTAAATTAACTAAAAGTATCCCTTAAGGGAAACAAAGGGATGGGCTGAATTAATTGCAGCAGGAACACGCCCTTAAGACACAGATGGCTCAGGCTTCTGTTTGTGGCTTAAGAATGCCTTTAAGCAGTTTTCCGCCCTGGGCAGGCCAGATGTTCCTTGCCCTCATTCCTGTAAACTCACAACCTTCCAGCTTGGGCGTTATGGCCATTATGGACATGTTACAGTGCTGGCAGAGATTTTGTTTATGGCCACATTTTGTTTATGACTTGCTCCCAACACCTTTAAAGGCATGTTCTCAAGATGCAGGTTAATTTTTCCAGAAAATCTCATCTGAGAAGGAATTCTATTTGATTTCAAGTTTTAAATTGATCTAGTATTCATTGCAGGGCTCCAATTGCATGTAAATAGATGTGAGAGTTGAAAGACCTATAAGGGGCTTCTCTCGCTTTACAATGTCTTATTATTTATTTATTTATTTATTTTTCCTCTGGTTGATGAAATGCCAGGGTGAAAGGGATAGCCAAATGGACTAAAGCACAAGTGCCACTCTAGTTATTCTGCAGAGTGCCCGTTAAAGGTCCACCACAATGCCACCACACATCGGCTCAGGGATGAACAAGGGCTGACTGATTGATAAGCTCTTGAAAATTCTTAAGCTCACTGCATCCCTTCAGGTCTCCAATGAATGCTAAGTTTCCTCCCTGCCGTGAGAGACATGAAGTGAACTTAGTGTTGGGAGACGGAAGCTGGATGGCCCTAGGGGGCTGACCACAGGAACTTCGAGATACAGCAGAGAGAACTTGGCATGACTTATTACTCCAGGCTGTAGAATCCTGGAAAAGAGCTACCATGTAGCCCATGCGTGGTCGACTGGAGGACCACCTTAGTGGAAGGGGGACAGTCAGGGCCTCTGGCCTGCCATGTGCACAAGCATAACAATTGCTTTTGTTTAATGTGCAGATGGAATATATGATCTATTTCAACCAGGCATTTGCATCTTGGTATGTTGTCTTAATTGTCAAAGTTTGTTTTAAGTCTTTAACTTCCATGATCCTCTAGTAAAATGAATGTTTTATCACTTATTTTTATTAGTTTTTAGCCCAAAAAGCTAAACACCATTTTATATTTAATAATGCTTTTTGTATGATTTTTATAACAGATAAGTGAAATTTTACCTTTATATTAATGTGTTATTAATGTTAAATTTAATTTTAATAAAACCTTGTAGATATATTTATCCAATTTTTAATGTTTGACCACAAGGTAAGATTTTATAGACTCTTTTTAACCTTTTATAATTTTTGTTAGAGCAGGTTGATGCTTTAAGAAAAACCTGCTGCATTTTTACTTTACTGTCCAGTTCACAGAAAAAATGGATGATACCTTTTTAACTTTATCTAATATGTTTATACACAGAATTTTCTTTACAATTAACGTTTTAAAACTTGCTTAAACTTTTAAAACAATAATTTTTTAACCTTTTAATGTAGGCAAAAATCCACATTTTTATGCCTCCTTATAAACTTTTTATCACAGGTATACTTTACTCTTTTTATACACCTTGCACATAAACTGTTTCTTCAGTAGTACTCACGAGGCCTTATTACTTTTAAATTATACAACTTTTTTGCATAGTTTTTTTTATAACTTTTTTTCTTTTACGACTTTTGCAGACAATTTTTTTTTTCTGTCACCCAGGCTGGAGTGCGATGGCAAGATCTCTGCTCACTGCAAGCTCCGCATCCCAGGTTCACACCATTCTCCTGCGTCAGCCTCCCGGGTAGCTGGGACTACAGGCGCCTGCCACCACGCCAGGCTAATTTTTTGTATTTTTAGTAGAGATGGGGTTTCACTGTGTTAGCCAGGATGGTCTCGATCTCCTGACCTCGTGATCTGCCCGCCTCGGCCTCCCAAAGTGCTGGGATTACAGGCGTGAGTCACCGCGCCTGGCCGTAGACAATTTTTTGACATGTCTCAACTTTCTGACTTACTACAAACGTTTTTTTCTTTAAACAACCAGTTAATTTATTTCAGGACAAAAATTTACCATATAAAATTGTTTTATATAAAGCCTGCCTCCCCCCTTTCTTCCCTTTCTTGGAATGTTTTTTAATATAGTTCCTAGTGGGGTGGGCTTATTTGTGCCTGACCCATGCTTCTTTGAGACAATACACCACGCTCACACCACACGCACACCAGAAAACAAAAAACAGGTAAAAAGGGCACACACACATTTCTGCAGTTTACACCAAACCAAAATCAGAGTATCCAGAAACGCAAGCCAGGTCAAAACCAGAATGAAAGTATCAAGCAATCCAAGTCAAGTCAAAATAAAAAACCAAAGTGCCGGTACAGGCCCACCATGGATGATCAGGCCAAGCTTCTACTCAAATGGAGAAGGCACCAAAGTGCCAATAAAGGCACGCCGTGGGTGATCAGGCCACACTTCCACTCAAATGAAGTGGGCAAGTTCCAAAGACTAGTCTTACCAAGTTTAAGATGTCCGGACTTCAAGTGCCAGTTCCTTCCCGGTGTTCAGCCACTGTGTTAATCATCTGCTCTGGCAAGACATTCCACTGGGGCAATTGCCTACCTGGGAGCGCTGTTTGGATGGCGTCACTCAGTCTGGCCAGAGTCCCCCACAGGGATGCTCCAAGGGCAGGCCTAAGCCTCCTAAGGGGCTGCCTCGGCCATCCATCAGTCACCTGGCTTCCAGGTCAGGGAACCAAGAAATGTAGCAGGAAGAGCCACAGGCAAAACCTCTCAGACACCGAGTTGTAGAAGGAAGAGCTCTATTCAGCTGGGAGCATCGGCAAGCTACTGCCTTAAAATCGGAATTCCCTCAGTGTACAATTTCTGTCTCTTTTAAGGGCTCACAAAACTAAAGATTTCACATGAAAGGGTCGTGATTGATTTGAGCAACCAGGGGGTATGTAACAGGGGCTGCATGCACCGGTGGTCAGAGTGAAACAGAACAGGGCAGGAAGTTTCACAGTGTTCTTCTATACAATATCTGGAATCTATGAATAACATCAGTTTCTAAGTTATGAGTTGATTTTTAACTATTGGGTTTAGGCCAGGCAGGCCCAGGCCTGGTTTCAGGCCTGGTGCTGGGCTGCCTGCCTTTGGTTTTACTTCTTTGTTTTTTCTTAAAACAGGTACTGAGTATAAAACAATATGAGAGGGTCTCTCTCTTTGCTCAATTGTACATGTTAAAGTTTGATAGGTGCCTTCTAACTCAACATGTCTTTTCCATCTGAAAAATATTCATAGCTGATTCTGTATGATGTAAATATAGCACTCAAAAATGTACGTGTTCATGTTCATGCCCTTAATTTTATACTTTATTATCTAGAAAAATATCACATATGAACCAATGTTGTAGATCTTAGGCTGCCCTTTTTCTCACAGTTGGAGAATATAATAGAGAATATTTTTGTGTTGAAAATTATTTTATTGGAGAATTTTAGTCAGTCCTATAAGTAAGAACCAGTTCTTTTTACTCTCCCATTTCACCTTAAATCAAATTAAAAATTCCACCAATGGTGACTTGGTAAAAACGTGTGTGTTTGTGTGTTTTTCAGGAACCATTGCAATTCAGAGATGTGGCCATAGAATTCTCTCTGGAGGAGTGACAATGCCTGGACACTGCACAGCAAAATTTATATAGGGATGTGATGTTAGAGAACTACAGAAACCTGGTCTTCCTTGGTGAGGATAACTTAAATACATAATTCATTTAAAAAACCCTAAAAGTTTTATTTCTCTTTTTTGTGGAATGAATTTAGTACTTTATTCCTTGCATAAAAGAGTTTCAGATGCCCTTTTTCCAGAAAATCTTCAGAATGTTTTTATTTAGAAAATAATTTCTTTAAGATGTTTCATCTTAATCCAAACTTTCCACATTGCTGAGTTGAGCTTTATTCTTCACTCTAAATTAGTGGTAATTTCAGAATTTTAGTGGCTTAAAACATTGTTGCCCCCACCTGAAAATCTCATTGCCACCACCAATTTTTGATTCAGTAGTACCAGCTAGTAAATTTTAAAAGCCTACATGCAGGACCGAGTGCAGTGGCTCATGCCTGTAATTCTAGCACTTTGGGAGGCTGAGGCGGGCAGATCACCTGAGGTCGGGAGTTTGAGACCAGCCTGACCAACATGTAGAAACTCCATCTCTACTAAAAATACAAAATTAGTCGGTCATGGTGTCATAGTCCTGTAATCCCAGCTACTCTGGAGGCTGAGGCAGGAGATTCCCCTGAACACAGGAGGCAGAGATTTTGGTCAGTCGAGGTTGAGACATTACACTCTAGCCTGGACAATAAGGGCAAATACCACTGTAATTTTGATAGGAAGTTTATTGAATCTATAGATCACTTTGGATAATATGGCAATTTAAAAATCTATTTGGATCTTCTCTAATTTTCTCAGTTTTTTTTTTTAAAGGTTTTTTACCTTAGTAATTTTTTTCTAAGAAATTTATTATTTAATGCTATAGTAGTCGGCCGGGCGCGGTGGCTCAAGCCTGTAATCCCAGCACTTTGGGAGGCCGAGGTGGGCGGATCACGAGGTCAGGAGATCGAGACCATCCTGGCTAACACGGTGAAACCCCGTCTCTACTAAAAACTACAAAAAACTAGCCGGGCGAGGTAGCGGCGCCTGTAGTCCCAGCTACCCGGGAGGCTGAGGCAGGAGAATGGCGTGAACCCGGGAGGCGGAGCTTGCAGTGAGCTGAGATCCGGCCACAGCACTCCAGCCCGGGTGACATAGCGAGACTCCGTATCCAAAAAAAAAAAAAAAAATGCTATAGTAAATGAGACTTTTTCCTTTCTCTATTTTATCAGATAGTTTAAGTGTTTGAGACCATATACTTGTATGTTAATTTTATGTTTTGTTAATTTACTGAGTATATTTGGCAGTTTAGAAAGGTTTTAAAGTACTTGATTTGCCTTAATGTGACCCCCGGAGCAAATGCCAGAGAAAAGGCAAGTAGGCAAGGCAAAAAAAACCTTTATTTACAAGCCAATGTGAAGGAGGGAGCGAGGTTCACCGGTCTCCGGCGGTGGAGGCCGACGAAGTTGCTCCGGCGTTCTCAGGCGAGGTTCCTAGGTCCGCACAGGAGCAGGGGCCAAGGAAGTTCGCACCAGCGTTTTCGGAGGAGGTTCCTGGGTCCCCTGTAGGATGAGGGGCCAAGGAAGGTCCTACCGACGTTCTCGGAGGAGGTTCCTGGGTCCCGCGTAGGAGGAGGGGCCAAGGAAGTTCGCGCCGTGCCCCCGCCCAGTGGCTTTTATGTCCTGGGCCTGGGAGTGGGCGGGCAGTGGGCGGGACATATGCGGGTTGGGGGCGGGGCGGTAGGCGTGGCTAGGCGGGTTCCGGTTCTTCTCCGTGGGAGGTCGGGTTGTGCCTGCGGGGGTCCACCCGTATCTTTCCCGGGGTGGGAAAGTTGACAGTGAAGAACCCGGAACTGCACCATCTTGCCTCCGTTTGTCCAAACAGTACTGTTTATGGTTTTTTAAGTACTGCTTATGGTTTTTTAAATATAAGACTTTATGATCTACAAACAGAAACTTTTTACTTATTTTACTCCATCTCCAAAAGGAAAAGAAACCTACAAGTTGAAAGTATTTTCTAAATATTTAGAAATTTGTTATAAATTAGTATTTTGGTATGAATTTACCAGAATATTTTATTACATGCTTTCTGCTGAGCACATTACTTGGTTATAATTGGAGAATATAAGCAAGATTCATGCTGTTTGTTTGTTTATTTATTTATTTATTTATTTTTGAGACGGAGTCTGGCTCTGTCGCCCAGGCTGGAGTGCCGCGGCCGGATCTCAGCTCACTGCAAGCTTCGCCTCCTGGGTTTACGCCATTCTGCCTCCGCCTCCCAAGTAGCTGGGACTACAGGCGCCCGCCTCATGGCCTGGCTAGTTTTTTGTATTGCTTAGTTGAGATGGGGTTTCACCATATTAGCCAGGGTGGTCTCGATCTCCTGACCTTGTGATCCGCCCATCTCGGCCTCCCAAAGTGCTGGGATTACAGGCTTGAGCCACTGCGCCCGGCCCCATCTTTTTTTTTTTTTTTTTTTTGAAACTGAGTCTCTATTGCCCAGGTAGTACAATTTTGCTGATGGCATTATTCCCATTTCACAGCCTTTTTTTTTTTTTTTTTTTTTTTAATAACTTTAGCAATATCACAGTTTTTTTCTGAGGTGCAAAAATGTTTTAAATAAGTTCACTGGTGTCGGGCACAGTGGCTCATGCCTGTAATCCCAGCATTTTGGGAGCCTGAGGTGGGCAGACCACCTGAGGTCAGAAGTTCGAGACAAGCCTGGCTAACATGGTGAAACCCTGTTTCTACTAAAAATACAAAAAATTAGCCAGACATGGTGGCGCACGCCTGTAATTCCAGCTACTCGTGAGGCTGATACAGGAGAATCTCTTGAACCCTGGAGGCGGAGGTTGCAGTGAGCTGAGGTTACATCATTGCACTCCAGCTTGGGCAACAAGAGTGAAACTCTGTCTAAAAAAAAAATTCACTGGTTATCTCATGTGACTATGCTTATAAATGGAATATCATTATGTGATTTTTGAAATTTTGCTTATATGTGTGTTTGTTATAAATATATTTGTATCTAAGTTTGTACAGTTTTTCATGTTTACATCATATTTTCTTTTAATAAATTTTTCAGTTATTTTTTGTATTTTTTATATCCACAATTTTTGGTTTTTTGGTATTTTAGTATTTCTTTTTATTCTCATTTTTCTGATTTTCAGTAGTTGTCGGGGTTTCTATTTTTTTCTTATATAGAGTCTTTTTCTGTCACCAAGGCTGGAGTACAGTGGTGCGATCTCAGCCAGGCTGATCTTGAACTGCTGACCTCAAATGATCCACCCACCTCAGCCTCCTAAAGTGCTGGGTTTACAGGCATCAGCCACCGTGCCTGGCCTTTTTTATTTTATTTTTGAGACAGTGTTGCTCTGTTGCCCAGACTGCAGTGCAGTGGTACAATCTCCACTCACTGCAACATTCCCCGCCCAGGTTCAAGCAATTCTCCTGTGTCAGCCTTTCAAGTAGGTGGGATTACAGGCACTTGCCACCATGCCCAGCTAATTTTTGTATTTTTAGTAGATACAGGGTTTCACCGTGTTGGCCTGTCTGGTCTCAAACTCCTGACCTCATGTGATTTTCCCACCTTGATCTCCCAGTGTGTTGGGATTACAGGAATGAGCCTCCAACACTGGGCTGTTCAATTCATTTGGAATTTTAAAAATTACTTTAAATACTTTTTATGGATGCTTTTGAAAATTTTTTTGATGGGGCCATGTTGTTTTAATATTTGGTATACATTACAATCTTTGATAGAGATTTGGAAATTAACAAAAAGCTACCTGTTACAATCTTTGTAATATAGCTTTGTCCTGGTGTAGTCTGAAATCAATTGTCTTGGCTAGAGATTCTGGGAATTTCTCAAACATGTTTTTAGGATGAATCTTGTCTAAAATTTTGTGTTTATTGTTTAGTTAAGTCAGCTTATTTGTATTTCTTCTTAATAGTCAGTAATCACTTGGTACACCCATTCCCTGTTTGGGGTACTGCAGTTTCTCTGCTTCTCTATAATTTACCTTTAGACGCAGCAAACTGTCATTCCAATGTATATCACCATTGTTTTCAGCATTTTTTGTCATGGGACACATTATCTGGTGTCTAAAAAAGCCCCTAGAAGACAGAAATAAAGATGTATGCACCAATGTGCATACATTGTTTTTTAAAAAGGAAACCAGGAGTTGGCGCAATTTACATTTTTGTGTGTGTGTGTGAGACAGTGTCTCACTCTTACCCAGTCTGGAGTGCAGTGGCATGATTTTTGCTCGCTACATTCTCTACCTCCACAGTTGAAACAATTCTCCTGCCTCAGCCTCCAAAGTAGCTAGGGATTACAGGTACCTGTTACCACGCCTGGCTAATTTTTTTTTGTATTTTAGTAGAGATGGGGTTTTACCATGTTGTTCAGGCTGATCTCAAACTCCTGACTTCAGGTGATCCTCCTGCTTTGCCCTCCCAAATTGCTGGAATTACAGGCATGAGCCATTATGCCTTGTTGGCAATTTATTTTATTCTTATTATTTTTTTGAAACAGAGTCTTGCTCTGTCGCCCAGGCCAGAGTGCAGTGGTGCAATCTTGGCTTACTGCAACCTCCGCCTCCTGGATTCAAGAAATTCTCATGCCTTGGCCTCCTGAGTAGTTGGGATTACAGCTGCTGATGACCATGACTGGCTAACTTTTTGTAATTTTAGTAGAGATACGTTACACCATCTTGGTCAGGTTGGCCTTGAACTCCTGACCTCAAGTGATTCACATCAGCCTCCCATAGTGCTGGTATTACAGACGTGAGCCACTGTACCAGGTTGGCAATTTACTTTTAAAGGCACAATGTTATGCTGGGGAGCAAGAAGAGCTGTTGCATATAAGTAACAGATGTTTCTTTATCTTCTTTGTGACTGTTTGCTTTATGCTCACCCGGGGCCTTTCACACACTTAACTCATTTATAAATTTTTCACAAATGTATTTTGGGCAGTATGTTTTTGTTACATTTATATGTCTAGGAAGAAATTACAGCTTGAGGTATTTTGCTATGTTATCTTGCTTATGTAGTTTTTATAACTTTATAGGTTAGATTTGTAAAGTGTATTTATCTGAGTCTAGCAATTGAAGTAATGTGTTTTTATTGTTTCTTTCAGTTATGTGTTCTCATTTTGCCCAAGACCTTCAGCCAGAGCAGAGCATAAAAGACTCTTTCCAAAAAGTGATACTTAGAAAATTTGAAAAATATGGACATGGCAATTTACAGTTTAAAAAAGTCTGTGAAAGCGTGGATGAGTGTGAGGTACACAAAAGAGGTCACAATGGGCTTAACCAGTGTTTGGCAACTACCCAGAGCAAAATGTTTCAATGTGCTAAAATATGTGAAAGTCTTTCATCAATTTTCAAATTCTAAGAGGCATAAGAGAAGATATACTGAAAAAAACACTTTGAAATATGTAGAATGTGACAAAGATTTTAACCAGTCCTCAATCCATACTACACATAAAAAAATTGATACTGGAGAGAAACCATACAAATGCGGAGAATGAGGCAAAGCCTTTAAGTACTCCTATACCCTTACTACACATAAGATAATCCATACTGGAGAACAACCCTACAAATGTAAAGAATGTGGCAAAGCTTTTAACCATCCTGCAACTCTTTCTTCACATAAGAAAATTCATACTGGAGAGAAACCATTACAAGTGTGATAAATGTGGCAAAGCCTTTATTTCATCCTCAATCCTTCGTAAACACGAGAAGATTCATACGGGAGAGAAACCATACAAGTGTGGTAAATGTGGCAAAGCCTTTATTTCATCCTCAATCCTTCGTAAACACGAGAAGATTCATACGGGAGAAAAACCATACAAGTGTGATAAATGTGACAAAACCTTCACCCGTTCCTCACACCTTACTATGCATAAGATCATTCATACTGGAGAGAAGCCATACAAATGTGAAGAATGTGGCAAAGCTTTTACATGGTCTGCAGGCCTCCATAAACATAGGAGAACTCATACGGGAGAGAAACCCTACAAATGTGAAGAATGTGGCAAAGCCTATACTACATCCTCAAATCTAACGGAACATAAGGCAGCTCATACTGGAGAGCAACCTTACAAATGTAAAGAATGTGGCAAAGCTTTTAACTGGTCCTCAGACCTTAATAAACATAAGAGAATTCATATTGGACAGAAACCAAGAATGTGACTGTTAGGCAGGAATCTAGACCCAACATGGCGGCGTTCCCGGCGTAGCAGGCCTTTTGTTAAAGACTCCCTTCACCCTTGTACACACCCGCAGACTTCCATGCATCAGAGTTCTGGTTGGGCAACCACGCTCCCCCATGACCTGCAGCTCACCTGCATTTCACAAGTTCGTAAACAGCAGTTTCGGTTGACATTTTCCAAAGACCCCTTCCTCATGACCCTTACTCGACTCCTGCCCCAGTAGTTTCAAGACCCCCCAGGCCCTGTTTGCACAACCAGCTTCCCTACCTCTTGGGCTATAAAAAGCCCCTACCCTCCTCCCTCAGTGCAACTTCCTCGGCCCACACCTTGTGACCGAGGATCCTCGCCCACAAGCCCTAATAAAAGGCTGTTCTCACTGCCATTTGCCTTGTGTCTTCGTTGCCGTTTCGGCTCCAGCCTCAGTTTACCTTTACATTTGGTGCCGAAACCCATGAGGAGACCCCCCTCCCCGGATCCCTGCCGGGTCGGGCAGGCTCTCCTCTCCCCGAGCCAGGACCTCCTTTCCGAGCCAGGAGCTGCCTTACCAAATCCAAGACTCAGTTCGATCACTGCTGGGTAAGTTTTCCCCCGTCCTGTAGGCTCCTTCTGGGAGTCCCTGTCCGAAATGCGTGACCTCGTCAAGGGCTCTCTCTGGTCATCTGTGACCTCAGCACTGGGGACTAGGAGATGTCCAACCTCCCCGGAAGCCACCATACCCCGCACTCCACCTGGCAGTGAGAGGACGCTCCCATTGCCACCGGATTGCCCGCCTTAGGATCATGGGAACTTCCCAGTCCAAACCAAACTGAAAATCCCCTCTGAGGTGCCTCTTGGCTAATTTCCAGACTTTAAGTCTCAGCCAAGACCTAAAACAAAAGTGGCTCATTTTCTTCTGCACAGTAGCATGACCGTAATATAAATTGGATAATCAGTCTCAGTGGCCTGCAGAAGGCACTCTAGACTTTAACATCCTCATAGATCTGACCAACTTCTGTAAGAGACTAAGCAAATGGTATGAGATACCCTATGTTCAAGCCTTTTAGAACTTGGGTTCTCACCCAGATCTCTGCACTCAATGCTCGTTAGCTCAGGTACTACTTGCAAAGTAGGGATGATTCCTCCTCTCTTTCTGAGCCTCCTGACACCCTATCCCGGCCACCCCTTTGGTCTCCCACCCAACCTTCTCCTTACCCTGACCCGCCATTATCCCCGTCCTCGTCAGCACCTCCCCTCCCTTCCACCCGTCCTGTGCCCTCGCCAAATCTGACAGATTCTGTCTCCCCTACCTCCACCTCCTCCCTTTCCTCACCTGTCTCAGCCCATACTTGGTCCAGGACCGACCTCCTGTGTCCCTTGCAAGAGGTGGCAGGCGCCAAAGGAGTAGTCCGGGTCCATGTGCTGTTTTCGCTGGCAGACCTGTCTAAGATTGAAGAGTGTGTAGGCTCTTTCTTGGCCAACCCTACTCAGTACTTCAAAAAGTTCAGATACCTGTGCCAGGCGTATGACCTCACCTGGCATGATCCCCATGTTGTTATGACCTCAACCCTGTCCCCTGAGGAATGGGAGCATATCCTAGCGGCAGCCAGGCAGCACACTAACTTATTTCATTTAACTGACCATGCCATGCCAGTTGGCACTGAGGCGGTGCCCTCAGCTGAGCCCAACTAGGACTAGCAGGTTGGTCAGGCAGGCCGCCACTGCTGAGATATGATGGTCCAATGCCTTCTTGCTGGCATGCAGGCAGCCTCCAATAAGTCAAGTCAATTTTAATAAGTTAAATGAGGTAGTCCAAGGCTCAGATGAAAATCCGGCTGTTAACCGACTGACAGAGTCACTTATTCAGTACACCCACCTTGACCCTGCCTCCCCTGCAGGAGGAGCCATCTTAGCTTCATACTTTATTTCTCAGTCGGCCCTGATATCCAAAAAAAATTTAAAAAGGTGGAGGAAGGCCCTCAAACTCCCATCCAGGATTTAGTCAAACTGGCCTTCAAGGTCTGCAACTCCAGGGAGGAAGCACCTGAGGCCCAACGACAGGCCAGGCTAAAACAGAAGGTACAACTCCAAACCCAGGCCTTGGTAGCAGCCCTGAGGCCGGCCAGCTCCAGGAGCTCCCAGAAAGGAAGTACTACCCAAGCGCCACCTGGTGCCTGCTTCACGTGCAGCAACGACGGCCACTGGGCCAGGCAGTGCCCTAACCCAAAGGAGCCAACCCACCCCTGTCTGAACTGTCGGCAGATGGGCCACTGGAAGTCAGACTGCCCCGACCTAAGGACGGTCGCTGCGCCTCCACATGATGACCCTCCTCCAGGTATTGGAGGCGCCTTCCAGCTCGTTGACACTGATGAAGATTGAAGAGGCCCAGACTCGGGGACCCCTCTCACTCTCGCCGAGCCCAGGGTTATGCTCCAAGTAGCTCATAAGTCCATATCCTTCCTTATGGACACAGAGGCTACCTACTCTGTTTTGCCTTCCTTCAGTGGCCCCAGCCACCCCTCCACTGTCACAGTCATGGGAATTGACAGCACTCCCTCCACCTACCGCCAGACTCCTCCTCTGTCTTGCCACCTGGATGGCTCCCTCTTCTCGCATTCATTTCTTATCATTCCTTCTTGCCCAGTCCCCTTGTTAGGACGAGATCTCCTCTCCAAGCTAGGGGCCTCAGTTCACTTCCAACCCAACCCCTCCCCACACCTCGCGTTCCTCTTCCCCCTTCTCTAACCCGACAAACCCCTCCAGGCTGACCCCCACACTCCCATTTCCAGTCCCCATTAACCCTAAGGTGTGGGACACCTCCACCCTGATCATTGCCCGGCACCACACTCCGGTCCGCATCCGGCTAAAAGACCCTTCTCAGTTTCCCTCTAGGCCCCAGTTCCCTATGCCCCTTGAACACTGACAGGGACTAAAACCCATCATCATGCACCTGCCCAGCAGCACATTCTAGTTCCCACCAACTCACCATGCAATACTCCTATCCTGCCTGTATGGAAAAGCTCTGGGGCCTATCGTCTCATGCAGGACCTATGCCTTATCCATGAGGCAGTAGTCCCTACCTTTCCAGTTGTTCCTAATCGATATACACTCCTCTCGTGCGTTCCTCCTGACACCACCCATTTCACTGTCCTTGACCTGAAGGATGCCTTCTTTACCATCCCTCTACACCCAGACTGCCACTTTCTGTTTGCTTTTACATTGGAAGATCCAGACACTCATATTTCTTCCCAGCTGACTTGGACTGTTTTGCCTCAAAGGTTCCATGGTAGCCCCCATTTTTTTGGACAGGCACTGGCACAGGATGTTGTCCTCTGTCCCCTGACCCACAGCAAACTATTGCAGTATGTCAATGACTTATTACTATGTAGTCCTTCCTAGGAGTGCTCCCTTACAGATACTGCTACACTTTTAAATTTTCTAGGCGACTGAAGTTATCAGGTTACCCTGGCTAAGCCTCAACTTTGTAGCCCTTCTGTCACCTACCTAGGCATACTCCTCACACCCACTACAAAAAGCCTCACAGCAGATAGAATAAGCCTCATTGAAACTCTCCAGCCTCCTCAGGATGCGGAAGAGATCTTGTCCTTCCTAGGACTGGTGGGCACAGTGAGTCTTATCCCGTGGCCCGACTCAGGATCTTTAAGGCCTACATCAAAGTCGTAAGCAGCCTCGTCAGCCTGGCCTCTGACATCAGACAACAGGAGGAAGCCATCTCAGCTCTAGCCCAGGCAGCAAGCCCCAGGACAGCAGCAACCCTTTTTCCTTGCTAACCTTAGTCGGGGAAGGGGCTCAAGTGGTACACATGGCCGAGGTACACAACATCTCTCGTTTCTTGTGTGTAGCCTTGAATAAGCCCCCACTGGTTGCAGTACCCTTACCCAGCCCTTTTAACTCCTCTAACCTAACCCTCTCCTTTCCCCTTCCTGGCCGAACACTACATCAATGAGTCAGGACTAGTAGAAACCAATCTCCTCACTCTAGAAAACATTCAGGAAAGACTCCACCCGAAAAACCTCAGATCAGGGCCCTCACTTACGTGGTGGCAGTCGTCTGTGGCCAGTTAAGTCCTACCCTTTCTAAGCCCCTTACTAATCATTGGCTTCTTACTACTCATAGCTCCCTGCATCCTCCGCTTCATCCAGGACCGCATGAAAGAAGTCTCCCAGGTTACTTTCAATCAGATGCTGCTCCACCCCTATACCCGAGTTCCGACCTCCGAAGAACCCCATGACGACCCATACCAGCAGGAAGCAGCCAGATGAACACGTCGCCCCATTTTCTTATTAGAAAGAGGTCGGAATGTTAGGCAGGAATCTAGACCCAACATGGCGGCATTACCCGGTGTAGCAGGCCTTTTGTTAAAGACTCCCTTCACCCTGGTACACACCTGCAGACTTACATGCGTCAGAGTTCTGGTTGGGCAACCACACTCCCCCATGACCTGCAGCTCACCTGCATTCCACAAGTTCGTAAACAGCAGTTTCGGTTGACATTTTCCAAAGACCCCTTCCTCATGACCCTTACTCGACTCCTGCCCTAGTAGTTTCAAGACCCCCCAGGCCCTGTTTGCACAACCAGCTTCCCTACCTCTCAGGCTATAAAAAGCCCCTACCCTCCTCCCTCAGCGTGACTTCCTTGGCCCACACCTTTGGACCGAGGAACCTTGCCTGCAAGCCCTAATAAAAGGCTATTCTCACTGCCATTTGCCTTGTGTCTTTGTTCCTGGTTCAGCTCCAGCCTCAGTTTACCTTTACAGTGACAAAGCTTTATTTTATTATTATTATTTATTTATTTTTGTTTGAGAGCAAGTTTCGCTCTTGTTGCCCAGGCTGGAGTTCAATGGTGCAATTTTGGCTCACCACAGCCTCCACCTCCTGGGTTCAAGCGACTCTCCTGCCTCAGCCTTCCTGAGTAGCTAGGATTATAGGCATGCGCCACCACACCTGGCTAATTTTGTATTTTTAGTAGCTACAGATACAGGGTTTCTCCATGTTGGTCAGGCTGGTCTCAGACTCCTGACCTCAGGTAGTCTGCCTGCTTTGGCCTCCCAAAGTGTTGGGATTACAGGCATGAGCCACCGTGCCTGGCTGACAAAACTTTTTAAGGAAGTTCTCAACCCTTATTACACGTAATTCATACTGGACAGAAACCCTACAAATGTGAAGAATGTGGCAAAGCCTATAACAAGTTCTCAGTTCTTTTATTTTTATTCATTATTTTTTGAGATGCAGTTGCACTCTTGTGACCAAGGTTGGAGTGCAATGGCACCCATTTACAGCCACATAGGCAGACCTGCAGACATTGGCCTTTACTCTGGTTTCTGAAGCAGCTCAATGTCTCAGTTTCAGTTACCTGAGCCACAGTTTGTGGCCAGTTCTGCCTATATAGAAATGTAGTTACCTGAGGAAATGTTCTCTGGTACTCAGTGAAAGCCATACTCATCCACATCCTGCTATAAGGCCCACTATATGCAGAACCAACTGCAAAAACCTGCCCCAATATCTGCCCTGTGGAGCAAAGTCCTGAAGGATATTCAGTCTGTCCAAAAATAAAATGAGAATTACAACTACCCAAGCCCCTGTACCAAGCCAACTAAAGGTGGACCTTAGTGCAGACCCAGCAGCCTTGTGACCAAGCTACAATCCCTCTTCACTACAAATTCAGAGGGCATCTCATCACCCTAAGGGCCCAACAAAAGAAGATCTTTACCTTCTAAAATCAGTTTATGAAAACATGAAGAAATGTTTGCTCCATCAAATTTAGACACCAATACAAAACTATAGTGCCCATTGTCGATGCTTCTATTTTAATCTAGCACTGGAAGTATGTGGCAGAAGAATAGTCAAAGAAATGATAGAAGTCATTGAAATTGAAAAATAAGTCGGCCGGGCGCGGTGGCTCAAGCCTGTAATCCCAGCACTTTGGGAGGCCGAGACAGGCGGATCACGAGGTCAGGAGATCGAGACCATCCTGGCTAACACGGTGAAACCCCGTCTCTACTGAAAAATACAAAAAACTAGCCAGGCGAGGTGGCGGGCGCCTGTAGTCCCAGCTACTTGGAGGCTGAGGCAGGAGAATGGCATAAACCCGGGAGGCGGAGCTTGCAGTGAGGTGAGAACCGGCCACTGCACTCCAGCCCGGGCGACAGAGCGAGACTCCGTCTCAAAAAAAAAAAAAAGAAAGAAAAATAAGTAAAAAGCTGCTGTTTGTGGCTCACACAATCTTATATTTAAAAAAACATAAACAGTACATTGAAACCTATCTAATCTAATAAATACACTCAGTAAATTATCAAAATGTAAAATTAACATACAAATATATGCATGGTTTCATCCACTTAAAGTATCTGATAAAACAGAGGAAGAAAAAATCTTATTTACTATGGCATTAATTAATTTCTGAGGAAGAATTTAACCAAGGAGGTAAAAAATCTTTACAAAAAAAAAAAAAATGCAACAATTAGAGAAGATACAAATAAATTTTAAAATATTTTGTCTATGGCTTGAAAGAATAAATATTGTTTCAGTGCCATATTATCCAAAGTAATCTATAGATTCAATAAATTTTCTTTCAAAATTCCTGTGGTATTTTTTCACAGTAATGGAAATCACAATTCTAAAATTTACATGAAAGTAAAATAAACTTTGAATAGCCAAAGTAATCATGAGGAAAATGAACAAAGCAGAAGGATATCATACTTACAGTTTCAAACTATATTTCAAGGCTATATAGTAATAAAAACAGAATGGACTATGCAGAAAAATGAACCAAAAAAATGCAACAGAAACTGCTACTCTCACACATTTCAGACCTGATGCAAAAAGACAACTAAAACATAGTTTTAATTTCTCAAAATTATGCAGATATTTGTGTGTCTCCAAAATAATGGAAAACAGTTAGTGAGACTCCGCCTCAAAAAAAAAAAACAAAAAGAAAAACCTTTCATTTTGTAGGTTTTCTTATTTTACTATCACTGGTACTTACTTAATCAAAAGTGTGTCAATTTATTTTCCAAGTGGGGCAAATAATGATATTTAGCCAACTACAATTTCTGTATTACCACTAATTTGAGTGAAGAATACAGCTCAACTCAGGAATGTGGAAGTGGATTCAAAGAAACATCTTTGAGAATTCTTTTCTAAATGAACAAAATTTTTGAAAGATTTGCTGGGCAAAGGGTAATCTGAACTCTTTTATGCAAAGAATAAATGACTAAAACACATTTACATAAAAGAGAAATAACCTTTAGATATATTACAAAATATGTACTTAAAGTTATCCTCACCAAGGAAGCCAGGTTTCTGTAGTTCTCTAACAATCACTCCTAGGGAAATTCCCTCGCTGTGCAGTGTCCAGGCAGTGCCACGCCTCCAGAGAGAATTCTTTGGCCACATCTCTAAATTGCAGTGGTCGCTGACACACACACACATTTTTACCACGTGGCCATGGGCATAATTTTTAATTTGACTTAAGGTGTAATGACAGAGTAAAGAGGACTGGCTCTGATTTATAGGACTTACTAAAATTATCCAATAAAATAATTTTCAACACAGAAATATTCTCTAATGTATTCTCTAACTGAGAAAAAAGTATAGCATAAGATCCACAACATCAGTTCTTATAATGATAGATAATAAAGTATAAAATTAAGGGCATGAACACGAACATGTGTATATATATAAATATATATACTTTTTTTGTTTTGTTTTTGGAGGGGGACAGGGTCTCACTCTGTTGCTCAGACTGGAGTGCAGTGGCTCGATCTTGGCTCACCACAACCCCTGCCTCCCGGGTTCAAGCGATTCTCCTGCCTCAGCCTCCCTAGTAGCTGGGATTAGAGTCATCTGCCGCCGCAACTGGCTAATTTTTGAATTTTAGTAGAGATGGGATTTCACTATGTTAGCCAGGCTGGTCTTGAACTCCTGACATCATGATCTGTTGGGAACAGGCCTTCCAAAATCTGGCCATAAACTGGCCCCAAAACTGGTCATAAACAAAATCTCTGCAGCACTGTGACATGTTCGTGATGGCCATGACGCCCACGCTGGAACGTTGTGGGTTTACTGGAATGAAGGCAAGGAACATCTGGCCCACCAAGGGCGGAAAACTGTGTAAAGGTGTTCTTAAACTAAAAAAAAAAACCTGAGCGATCTCTGCCTTAAGGACATGCTCCTAATGCAGATAACTAGCCGAACCCATCCCTTTACTTTGGCCCATCCCTTTATTTCCCATAAGGAATACTTTTAGTTAATGTATAATCTATAGAAACAATGCTTATCACTGGCTTGCTGTTAATAAATATGGGGGTAAATCTCTGCTGGAGGCTCTTAGCTCCGAAGGCTGTGAGACCCCTGATTTCCCACTCCACACCTCTATATTTCTGTGTGTGAATCTTTAATTCCCCCAGCATGCTGGGCTAGGGTCTCCCCGACCGAGCTGGTCTTGGCAATGATCCACCCGCCTCGGCCTCCCAAAGTGCTGGGATTACAGGCATGAGCCACCTCGCCCGGCCTCACCAACATGTATATTTTTCAGTGCTGTATTTTCTTCATACAGAATGAGTTGTGAATATTTTTCAGATGGAAAAGACATGTTGGGTTAGAAGGCACCTCTCAAATTTTAATATGTAAAGTAAGTTGAAGACCTTGTTTTGCAGGATTCTTTTCTCCAGAAGATCTTTAATAAAGTCTGATTTTTAAATTAATTAATGTATTTATTTTGAGACGGAGCTTCACTCTTCGTGCCCAGGCTGGAGTGCAATGGCATGATGCCAGCTCACTGCAACCTCTGCCTCCCTGATTCAAGCAATTCTCCTGCCTCAGCCTCCTGAGTAGCTGGGATTACAGGCATGCGTGACTATGCCCAGTTAATTTTTTTGTATTTTGAGTAGAGATGGGGTTTCTCCATGTTGGTCAGGCTGGTATCGAAATCCCAACCTCAGGTGATCCGCCCACTTTGGCCTCCCAAAGTGCTGGGATTACAGGCGTGAGCCACTGTGCCCAGGCTCTGCATTAGTTTTCTAAAAATAATGATCTCCAGCTTCATCGATGTTATTGTAAAGGACATCATTTTCTTTTTAATTGCTGCAGAGTATTGTATGATGTCTATGTACCATACTTTGTTCTCACTAAATCTTTTATTTTTGGAGACAGGGTCTCCCTTACTGCCCAGGCTAGAGTGCCATGGCATGATATTGGCTTACTTTAGCTTCAACCTTTCAGGCTCAAGCAATTCTCTCCTACCTCATCCCCTTAAGTATCTGGAACTACATGTGTGCATTACTACGCCTGGCCAATATTTTTTTTTTTTTTTTTTTTTTCGCAGAGACAGGATTTTGCCATGTTGCTTAGGCTAGTCTCAAACTTCTAAGTTCAGACAATCCACCTGCCTCGGCCTCCCAAAGTGCTGGGATTGCAGGTATGGGTCACAGCTTCTGACCATACCATATTTTCTTTATCGAGTCTATCATTAATAGGCATTTAGGGCCTGTCCATGTCTTTTCTATTGTGAATAGTGCTGCAGTGAACATGCATGTGAATATGTCTTTATAATATAATAATTTATATTTCTTTGGGTATATACCCAGTTTTGAGGTTCCTGGGTCATCAAATAGATCCCATTTGTCAATTTTTCCTTTGTTACAGTTGCTTTTGGTAGCTTCGTCATAAAGTCTTTACCAATTTGTGTCTAGAATAGTATTTCCTAGGTTATTTTGCAGAGCTTTTTATAATTTTAAGTTTTACATTTAAGTGTCTAATTTATCTTAAGTTGATTTTTGTAGATGGTGTAATGAAGGGGTCCAGTTTCAGTCTTCTACATAATGCTAGCTAGTTATTCCAGCACCATTAATTAAAGAAAGAATTCCTCCCACATTCCTCTTGTCAGCTTTGTCAGAATCTGATGGTGGTAGGAGGGTGGCATTATTTCTAGCCCTCTATTCTGTTGCACTGCTCCTGTGCACTCATGGATTTTATATAACATCTTTTTTCTCTTCCGGTTTTTCCCCTGCAAACATTCTTTCAAGTGCATACAGTGTGCAAATTTAAGATGTCCAAGAGTTCAAAACTTTTTAAAAAGTTTCAAAAAAATATTTTGCTGTTGCCTCTTTTCTTAAGGAATTTGGATATATGTAGATATTCTTCTCTGCTTTTCTGAAATATATGTAAATCGTGTTAACAGTTAAATCTTCTGTGATTTTTTTCTGACTCCAGATTATCGTTATCTAGTACTTCGGATTTATTGCTTTGTTTTTTGCCTCTGAAAAGTTTATTTTTTTATTTTCAATCCTTTAAAGTAGACACAGATTCGTTTAGATAAAAGCTAATTTTAAGAGCACACTGAGGCTTAGCACAAAGATAAAATCAAATTTAGCAATACAGGATGATAAACACTAAAAGATACTAAGTTTCTTTGAGAGAAACCTGATTATCCAAAGAAATCATCCAATATTTGCAGGCTGAAGTACTTACACTGCAAAAGCAAGAACAGTTCAGTGCATACATTGAACAGTGGAGTCTGTAATTGTACCTTGCTTTCTATTTATTACTTCAGAACAATTAGCATGGTTATGTGTAATGTTTGTAGACAACCTGAATTCATATAAATTAAACAGTACTTTCTCTTTTTTTGAGACAGAATCTCACTTTGTTGCCCAGCCTGAAGTGCAGTGGCATGATAAGAATGATACATGAGGCTGGGCACAGTGGCTCAAGCCTGTAATCCCAGCACTTTGGGAGGCCGAGACGGGCGGATCACGAGGTCAGGAGATCGAGACCATCCTGGCTAACATGGTGAAACCCCGTCTCTACTTAAAAAATACAAAAAAAACTAGCCGGGCGAGGTGGCGGGTGCCTGTAGTCCCAGCTACTCGGGAGGCTGAGGCAGGAGAATGGCGTGAACCCAGGAGGCGGAGCTTGCAGTGAGCTGAGATCCGGCCACTGCACTCCAGCCTGGGCGACAGACACAGAGAAACTCTGTCTCAAAAAAAAAGAAAAAAAAAAAGAATGATACATGAACTTTGGGGAGTCAGGGAGGAAAAATGGGAGTGGGTAAGGAATAAAAGACTACACACTGGGTACAGTGTTTACTGCTCAGACAATGGGTGCGCCAAAATCTCAGAAATCACCACTAAAGAACTTAGCTATGTAACCAAACACCACCTATTCGCCTAAAACCTATTGAAATTTTAAAAGAGAAAAAACATCCCAACTTCTTATTTTAAAATTGGGAAACTGAGGCCCCAAAAGAGGCAGGGACTGATCCAGACCCCAGGAGGAAGGTAGGGTCTGGAGTATTAGGGAGAGCTCCGGCTTCCTTGGCCTTGGCTCTACGGCACCCATCAGGTTTGTTTTGGAAATTAGAGCCCCTAAATACTAGAAAGCCCTGTGCTCTCCTTCTCCACATGGGCTATTTTTGTCTCCATATTCTCAGATAAGCACACACAGACACACACAAACACTTCTCCAGGAAAGATCATGAAGGTGAGGATAAAAAAGAGGCAGACAGAAACCAGGCATAAGACAAGAAAAAAAAAACCAGAATGGGGCAGCTCTGCTATAAGCCAGGGGAATGCACTCCTCTAGCTACATGTCTAGGGGCAGAGAGAGTGAGCAGGAGGATCCTCCAGGTTCCCAGGTTTCTCCAGTCAGCTGGGGTCCTCTCCAGGTCAGTTTCAAGAGGACAGGACTGGGGTCCTGCTATCCACATCTCTAGGTACCAGAAATGGAAATGAGCTATGTCTCCATCTCAGCCTAGCATAGACAATGGTTACAGCAAAACCTTTTCGTACCTCAGAAACAAGAGTACTTGAAGTGGGTGACTTCAATTGTTACACAAACCCATAAGTGTCTGCTGGCCTTGGTTCTTCATTGGTGAACCAAGACTCTTTGCTCTGAGACTGCAAAAATGCTTCCACTCCCTAGAAGTCCTTCAGAGTGAGGCATAGTCACTCCAGAGGTATCTTGGGTAGATAAAGGTGGGATAGAGCAAAATGTGCCATGTAACTGGACTCTGAGTCTGAAGTCCAGGGAAAATACCATTTCCTGTTGTGTTCTTGAGACGATCATTTGGAAGTAGTAGAAAATAATTTCCCTGGATGAGGGGTTGTCCCTCGTGAGTAAAGAGCACAACCCAAAAGGTGGAGACAAAGAGAGGACAATGGAGGCTTCCAAGGTTATTCTTATTGCACTTGGAGTCTTCGGATGCTGCTCCTTTGTTCCCTGGGACCCTGGAGAGTCAGTGTCTTGAGTACCCAAACATAAAAGTAGCTTTGTTCTGTGATGTGCCTGCATGGGGCTGCAGTGCCAGTGATGGCCTCTAGGTGGTGACAGCCTTCTGGGCTTCTGGTACCTACTGAGCTTTGCTGGAGAAGCTGGAGCAAGGAAGAGTCACACTGAGGCCATGCACCTTGTGTTATCATTAACGATCCCCACATTATCAAGTGGTCAAAAGCAGGAAGGAGAATTTGAGATTCCCCCACACATTCACTTAGCCAGTCTTTCCCTTGCACTAACCCTTTGCCAGCTACCCTGGTGGATGCAACATATGGTACAGAAAATGATTGAATCTTACCTGCACCCTACCCTGAGGACCAGTCTGAGGACAGGTGACCAAAAACACTAAAGCAAGTATACGTGAAAGAAAAGAGCAACTGATATAATATAAAGTAGAATGTTGACAGAAGAGCTGGGAAATCATTACATGGAGTGACTCAAATGCCTCCCTGAGATGACATTTATGCCATGATGACAATAACAATAGGGAGCCAGCCCTGCATAAGAATGTGTCAGGAGAAGCCACCATTAGTAAAGAGACTCACAGGTGTGAGCTGGGCAGAAGTTAGAAAGGGATCACTGTGGCTGCAGAGAACCTGAGAGAGAGAAGAAGAAGGATGGAGAATCTTGGGGCCTGGAAGATGAGGCTAGTTATCTGCTTCTTTCTTACAACATTGCCCTGAAACTTAGCACATTTCAAGAACAAATGCTATCTCACAATTTGTGGGGACCAGAAACTGGACACAGTTTAGTTGGGTGCCTCTTCCTCAAGGTCTTTAGGAGGCTTACGCCTCATAAGAAACTGGACTTCATAACAGAAGCTGGACTGGGGAAGGATCATGTGGAAACTGGCAAGATTTTGTGTGGCCTGAGAGCCCAAGTTTCCTCCATCAATTGGCCTGAGCACTCCCTCAGTTCTTTTTATGTGGGTCTGTACACAGAGCATCTCGTAGCATTGGAATTGCTTTTTCAGTTTGAGGAATACAATACAGAAACAGAGAATTAAACAGAAACACAAAAAAAGAGAGACTGAGGGAGCAAACAGGATAGAGCAAGTAGGAAGATAATGACAGCTTTTAGAAATATGTATATAATCTTGAGAGTTAGGATTTCTCCCCCTATATTTGTGTGAAAATTCTAACCCTCTGAGTAATGGTACTACGAGGCAGGGCATGATTAACTCCTGAAGGTGGGGTCCTCGTGATTGGGATTACTGGCTTTAAAAAAGATACCCCAGAGGGCTCTCTCCCTCCTTCTGCCAAATGATAAAACCTGAAGTGTGCAGTCTGCAATTCAGGAGAGTCATCACCAGAGCTCAAGCATGCTGACACCCCGATCCCAGATTTCCAACCCCTACAAGTGTGAGAAATTAAGTTCTGCTGATAAGCTTCCTAGTCCATGGTTCATTGGTATGGCAGCCTGAACTGTGACAAAAATGATACCCTATCATTCTGTACTCCATTGGACAGAAGCGGAATTTTTGTCCCCAAAGTGTTAAAAAAAATAAAAAATAAACCAAAAAAGCAAAAACAAACAAACAAAAACAAAACAAAACAAAAAAAACCTATGACTAAAATAAGTTGGGTTTTTTCCCAAAGACAAATAAGAAAAAACTTGTTGAAACACCAAAATTTCCTTTGCTTAAGAGATTGTTAAAAACTGGCTGAAATTGGTTGGAACCAATATGGTCAACTGAAGCCTGTGAAGAATAAGCTTGCTGATGTCAGGACCCAAATTGTCATTGCATGTTTCTTTTTCTTTTCTTTCTTTCTTTCTTTTCTTTTTCTTTCCTTTTTTTTTTTTTTTTTTTTTTTTTTTGAGATGGAGTCTCACTCTGTTGCCCAGGCTGGAGTGCAGTGGTATGATCGCGGCTCACTGCAACTTCCGCCTCCCAGGTTCAAGCGATTCTCCTGCCTCAGCCTCCTGAGTAGCTGGGATTACAGGTGCCTGCCAGCACACCCAGCTAATTTTTGTATATTTAGTAGAGACGAGGTTTCACCATGTTGGTCAGGCTGGTCTTGAACTCCTGACCTCATGATCCACCTGCCTTGGCCTCCCAAAGTGCTGGGATTACAGGTGTGAGGCACCACGCCCGGCCTCCATTGCATGTTTCGTACCAACTCTCCCCAAATTTGCACATGACCTGTGAGAGAACAAGATGACTGTGCATGCCCAATGACTTTCTGTACTCCTTTTTCCCTTCCAGCAACTCGCTATTAATCCAGAACCCACCTCTTAAACCTTTTCTAATTACTGCCATAAAGCCAGTATAAGAAATCAGTTTTGAGCTGAACTCCTATCTCCTTGTTGGCTAAACTACAAGATGTTTTTCCCCCCCTCAAAAACCAAGCATCACATCAGGCAGTGAGCCATTTTGTTCAATAATAAACTGAGTTACTAATGACTTAGTGCTGGGAGACTTTGTGGAGACTGCCCACCACATAGGCTGAGACAAGCCACATGAATATGATTCTTAATATGATGGGAAGGCACTGGAAAGTTTATTGCCAGAGGACAATATTGGAATTTAATTTCAACCTCTTGCTGGTGCAGAATGGAAAAATGAGGCCAAGTGGGGAAGTGACTTTCCCGAGATCACACTGCCAGACCCCACGCCTGTTTGAGTTGGAGTTCATGCTACTCCCCACCCATTCTTGTAATGCTTCCATCTCTAAGTGTGTGCATTATCTACAGGTGACACCACACCATAATTTTCTCCCTTTTTGAGACAGTATCTCGTTCTGTTGCACAGGCTGAAGTGCAATGGCATGATCTCAGCTCACTGCAACCTCTGTCTCCTGGGCTCAAGCAATTCTCCTGCCTCAGCCTCCCGAGTAGCTGAAATTACAGGTGCACAACACGATGCCCAGTTAATTTTTGTATTTTTAGTAAAGATGGGGTTTCACCATGTTGGACAGGCTGATCTCGAACTCCTGGCCTCAAGTGACCCGCCCGCCTTGGCCTCACAAGTGCTGGGATTACAGGCTTGAGCCACTGCACCCAGCCTACACCATGATTTTTATAAGTTTTGTCTTATATACACCTGATAAATTCCCTAGGAGGTAGATGCTAGCATAATCCCCACTGTGTATGGTAGGAGGCTGGGGAAGCCCCAAAATAAACAATGGCTTTTACTGGGTCACAGAAATGGTAAGATAAACAAGGTTCTGATGCAGCTGTCTCTTGTATTCTAAAACCCAGGCTGCATTTAGGTCTTCCCAGGAAATTAAGGGGAAGGTGTGATTTCATAATTACATACAAATAGAGGCCTGACATGGGAGAGGAGGCTGAGTAATCAGTGGGGCCTTCGGGTAGGTCTTATAGAAAGAAGGGGCCAGTGGATGGAACCTTGAAGAGACTAACATACTTCCTTGGTGATGGAACCCAACAGAACTTAGGAAACCAGGACCCCACCTCCTAGAGACAACTCTGTATCCAGCTCCTTTGGTGAGAGATGCTCAAGAGAGTAACATGCTCTTCCATGGTATCCTTACATTTCTGAGTTTTAGCCTTACAAAGGCTCAAAGTAAAAGCCTTCTCTGAAAATGCAGATGTCCACTCAGCCCTCATTTCTAATGAGGCACACCCACAGATAACAGGGCAACCTGGAACACGTCCAGGCCAGTCCTCTCTTGTCATTTCATCCAGACAGCCCCACATTGTCTCCCATTGCCATGTCTTGCAGGGGGATGAAGAGGTGAGGGCATTCCTCCTGGACAGAACCAGGTTGTCAAAAGTTGAAACTCTTGTGGGTCTGTCATGTTCATACCCAGGTCATGGCTGGCAAAATGGGGACCAAGCTTGTCTACTCAGATGTGAATCCCAAGACTTTAAGCTGTCCTCTGGTTTCCTTCCTGGCTGAAGATCTATGCAGATGTTCCTATGTGCCTGGTCTGAAGAGCAAAATTTCAATAGAGGTGTCATCTATGGTAAAAACAAAGTGGGCAATTCATCTCTTTCAGCTCGGCTGCTGGGCACTCTTTACAGAGCCACATTCAGATTTTTTTTTTTTTTTTTTTTTTTTGAGATGGAGTCGCGCTCTGTCGCCTAGGCTGGAGTGCAGTGGCCGGATCTCAGCTCACTGCAAGCTCCGCCTCCCGGGTTTACGCCATTCTCCTGCCTCAGCCTCCGGAGTAGCTGGGACTACAGGCGCCCGCCACCTTGCCCGGCTAGTTTTTGTATTTTTAGTAGAGACGGGGTTTCACCGTGTTAGCCAGGATGGTCTCGATCTCCTGACCTCGTGATCCACCCGTCTCGGCCTCCCAAAGTGCTGGGATTACAGGCTTGAGCCACCGCGCCCGGCCTAAACTACATTACTTTTATAGATAAAAACTAATATCATTCAATATTAAGTCAGTGTTCAAATTGTCTCATAAATATTGTAGATATATTATCATCTTCATACCATCTAGATATACTAGATTAACTCCTGAGTTCTTTTGACTGTTTCCAGTAGTTTTGATAGTTTCTTTGCTATGCAGAGTAATATGCTGTTCTAGGCTCATCTTGTATATATCTAGCTTCAGTCCCATACATAATAAACCCTTTGTTCAAGAAGCCTATTTTTTAATGTTAGTAGGTTTCAGAGATCACAATCTGTGTCCTAGAGGAGCTCATTGCCTTTGACTGATCATGATCTCTTAGATTTTTTAATGCATAGAGTTAAGTATTATGTGATTATTTTTTGTCTTAAAAGACATCATGAATTCATACTTATCAAATCAAATTCAGAGATAACAGAATTTATCCTTAAACTCAATTATCTATATACGCCTTCTATCATGCTGAGAAACTTGGTTCTCAATGGCTCAAAAATAATAGAATATCACTAATTTTCTATCCTTTGTATACATTACACACACAATAAACAGTCTGAAAATAGCAGCATCAGACTATCACTCTTAATATGATCATTAAAATTTGAGAATTATTTTGCAGGTATTTTTGTTCTTAGACTGTATCTTACTATCTTAGACTATATCTCAATAGTAAAATTATGTGTTTAAAAATCACTTGGAATAGATCCTCTGTATGTGGCCATGTCACTCTGGATACATATACTTTCATTTGTTTCATTTTATATTTTTAGGAATAGCTTTTAAAAATTAATTTTGTTTTATAATAATGTAAAACATTTACATGGCTCTGTAATTAAATCTGCAAAACAAGCACTAAATATATAAACACTTGCAGCATAGGCAGTCTGCTTTACATGAAGCATAGGCAGTCTGCTTTACATGAAGCATAGGCAGTCTGCCTTGTAGTGCATTCTCATTCAGTTGGTCCTATTTTCATCCTTTTGACCCCATAACGGGAGCAGTTAACAGACACTGGGGAATTTGAGAGCAGCAGTGTGATTAGTCATGCTCTCTGAATAGTATTGGCAATTATGATAAATAGTAACTGCGGTGAGTAGTGGCAGGAAGAGCACATTTAGAACCATTCTGTGAGCTCATGAGCATTCATCTTCTTCTTTTTGAAGATCACAAGAGAGCTTCCATTTCTGGGTAGGATATAGTTTTGTGGTAGGCCAGTGCTTCCCCAGCTACAACTATGAAAACCTTCATACCTTATAAAATTATAATTTTTAGGGCATCAGAGATTTGTGGAAGCAATAAGGAGTAAAGGATCTAAAATTCTTACAAAAAGGCTAGGTAGACCATGCCCTATAAAGGGGTTTACATGATCAGCCACTCACCATGTTTGCCTGACAGAAGAAAATGGAAACATCTTCTGGTGAAATATAATCTGGAAACCACCCACACAATGTCTGTCATACGATAAAAAAATTATGAGGCCTGCAAAGAGACAAGACTATATGACTGATAATCAACTGTGTAAAGAAACAAGCCAGACATGGTGACACACACTAGTAGGCCTAGATATTCAGGAGGCTAAGGCAGAAGGACTTCTTCAGTCCAGGACTTTGAGGCTGTAGTGCACTATGATCATGTGTGTGAATTTACCACTGCACTCCAGCCTGGGTCACATAGCAAGACCACATCTCTTTAAAAATGTATAAAATAATTATGATTAATATTTTCAAGAAAATATAGAAAAAATAGGTAAATACACAAAAAGATGGAAAGTTTTACCAGATAATTAAAATCTATACAGAGATTTAAATGGACTTTCTAGAACTGAAAATACAGTATCTGAAGTGAAGAGCCAGTTGGGTAGGTTTAACATTAGATTCAATATAAGCAAATGTAGGATTTGTGGGCTTTGAGACATATCAGTAGAAAATATCCAAATTGAAGCCCAGAGATAACAGAATGGAAAGAACACAAAGGAATATAATACTCAAAAAAAAAAAAAAAAAAAGAAAGAAAAAGAAAAAGAAAAAGGTCTAGCATATGCATAATTAAAGTCCCAGAAGCAGAGTAGAGAGAGAATGGGACAAAATTAACCTTCAAAGAGACAATGGCAGAGTCCATTTCAAAATAATAAAAGATATCAACCAACAGATTTAGAATTTTGGTAAACCCCAAACAGAGTCAAATACAGGGAAAACCACACCTGGACACATTGTAGCAAAACTGCTGAAAATGTTAAAATTAGACACATCATTTATGCATTCCCTTCAAAAGAGCAACAGCGAAACTGACAGCTAACTTCTCAACAATAATGATGGAAAACAGAAGACGATGGAATGTCATATTCAAAATTTTACCAACCTAGGTTTCTGCCCAGTGGAAAATATCCGTCAGGATGAAAGTGAAAAAAGACATAGAGAAAGAAAATAACTAAATAACTTAATTACTATTAGTATATTTGTCAGCCTGAATTAGAATAAATACCAAGGCCAGGCTTAGTGGCTCATGCCTATAATCCCAGCACTTTGGGAGGCCAAGATGGGCAGATCTCTTGAGCCTAGGAGTTTAAGACCAGCCTAGGCAATGTGGTGAAACCCTGTCTCTACAAAAAAATTAAATTAGTGAGTGTGGTGACATGCACCAGTGGTCCCAGCTACTTGGGAGGCTGAGGTGGGAGGATCATTTAACCCCGGGAAGTTGAGGCTGCAGGGAGCTGAGATCACACTACTGCACTCCAGCCTAGGTAACAGTGTGAGACCCTGTCTCAAAATAAAAAATAAAATAAAATAAATACTAAAGAGATTTTCTTAGAGGAAAATGATCGCAGATGAAAACATGGACGTACTGGAGGGAGTGAAGAAGAGTAGAAAGGATAAATATATGGCTAAATATAAATTGACTATGTAAAACAATAATTGAAATGGCTTGCAGAGTTTAAAATATATGTGGAAATAAAATGCAAAGCAAAAAAATACAAGCTTGCATCTCAAGAATATGCCATATCAAACAATAATGTAATGAGAAAAACAGAAATCAACGATACATAGGATGTACATATACAACAGAGAAAAATCAACAATGCTGAGATTTGGTTCTTAGAAAAGATAAATAAAATTAAGAACTATGAGTGAAGACTGATCAAGAGAAAAAGAAAGAAAACACAAGTAACAATATCAAGAATGAAGAAGAGGATATTACATTGTACATCAAAAAGTTACTGAAGATATTCAAAAGCACAAAAACAAGATATTAACAATTTTGTAATGATAAATTTGACATAGTTTGGGTTAAAATGGGAAAATTTATTGAGAAGCAGAGGTTACCAAAACTGACAGAAGAAAATAGAAACTGAGTAGTCTGATACTAGTGATGAAATTGCAGCAATTGTTAGTAAAAATTTTTCCACAAAGAAAACTTGAGGCATGGATGACTTCACTGTTAATTTTTCTCGATTAAGAAGAAATAATATCAAACTTACCTAAACTTTTCCAGAGAATAGAAAAAAAAAGAATATTTTCTAATGTTTCATTTTTTTTTTAATGAGGCCAGTATGTCAAAACCTGACAAGGACATTAAAAAGAAAGGGAAATTATTTAGCAATGTATCTCATGAACATAGATCCAAAAGTCTTTAATGAAATATTCACAAGCTGAATTCAGCCATATTTTTAAAAAGCACAATTAAGTATGGTTTATTGCATGTATGCAAGAGAGGCTTACCATTCAAAAGTAGATCAACATAATTCACTATGTTAACAGAGAAAAAGGAGAAAACCATTTGATACTCTAGATAGATGTCAAAAAAGTTTGACAAAATTCAATACTCATTTATGATTTAAAAAAAAAACTCTAAGCAAACTAGAAATAGTAGGGAACTTCTTTTGTTTTGTTTTGCTTTTGTTTTTGAGACAGAGTTTAACTCTTGTTGCTCAGGCTGTAGTGCAATGGTGCAATCACCGCTCAGCGCAACCTCCACCTCCCAGGTTCAAGCTATTCTCCTGCCTCAACCTCCCGAGTGCTGGGATTACAGACTTGCACCACCCTGCCCAGCTAATTTTGTATTTTTAGTAGAGACTGGGATTTCTCCATGTTGGTCAGGCTGGTCTCGAACTCTCAACCTCAGGTGATCCACCTGCCTCAGCCTCCCGAAGTGCTGGGATTACAGAGGGAGCCACTGCACCTGGCCTGGAACCTCTTAAATATAAAGAATATCTACAAAAACTATAGCAAATGTTATACTTGACAGTAAAATGTTAAGCACTTTCCTATTGAGTTGGAGAATGTTACAAGAATGCTCTGTGTTACTATTTCTATTCAACATTGTGCTGGAAGTCTTAGTAATACAATAATACTTAAAAAAAGCAAAAAGGGGGCCAGGTACAGTGGCTCATACCTATAATCCCAGAACTTTGGGAGGCCGAGGTAGGAGGATCATTTGAATCCAGGAGTTTAAGACCAGCCTGGGCAACAGTGTGAAACTCCGTCTTTACAAAAAAGAGAAAAAAATTAGCCACATGTGGCAGTGCTTGCCTGTAGACCCTGCTCCCCTGGAGGCTGAAATGGGAAGATCATTTGAGTCCAGGTTTTCAAAGTTACAGTGAGCTATGATTACACTGCTCCATTCCAGCCTGGGTGACAGAGTGAGACTTTGTCTCAACAAAAAGGAAAAAAAAAAAAAAAAAAGAATTAAAGAAATTGTCATTATTTCTAAGCAACATGATTATTTATAGAGAAAATCCAAAAGACTCTATAGACATGCTGTTGGAATTAATATGTTTAGGAATATCACTGAATGCAGTCAATATAAAAAACAATTGTACAATAGCCTCAAAAAGAATAAAATACTTAGGAATAAATTGAACAAAAAAGCATAAGAAATGAACACCGAAAACTACAAAACACCATTGAAATAAATTAAAGAAGTTCTAAATAAATTGAAAAATATTTTATGCTCGTGGGTTGAAAGTCAATATTGTTAAGATGGCAGCACTTCTCATATTAATCCACAAATTCAACAAAGTCTTTATCAAAATCCTAGCTGTATTTTTTGCAGAAATTCACAGGCTGAGCCTAAAATTCATGTGGAAATACAAGGGACCCAGAATAGCCAAGCCAACCTTGAAAAAAAAGAATGAAGGTAGAGGACTCACAATTCTTGGTTTCAAAACTTGTTACAAAGCTGCAGTAATTAAAACAAGGTGCTGCTGTCATAATAATAGACATAAAGATCAATGGAATACAACTGAGAGTATAGAAATAAACCTATACCTCTCTGCCAATTGATTTTTGACAAGGATGCCAAAACAATTTGATGGTAAAAGAATTTGAGGCCGGGCGCGGTGGCTCACGCCTGTAATCCCAGCACTTTGGGAGGCCGAGACGGGCGGATCATGGGGTCAGGTGATCGAGACCATCTTGGCTAACACGATGAAACCCCGTCTCTACTAAAAATACAAAAACTAGCCAGGCGTGTGGTGGGCGCCTGTAATCCCAGCTGCTGGGGAGGCTGAGGCGAGAGAATGACGTGAACCCAGGAGGCGGAGCTTGCAGTGAGCTGAGATGGTGCCACTGCACTCCAGCCTGGGCAACAGAGCAAGACTCCGTCTCAAAAAAAAAAAAAAAAAAAAAAGAATTTGAAAATAATTTTTCAAGAAATAGGGCTACGGAACTGCATAGACACATGCAAAAGGATGTATCTGGACTCCTACCTCATACCATATACAAAAATTAACTCAAAATGAATCAAAGACCTAAAGGTAAGAGTTAAAACTATAAAGCTCACTAGGTGCAGTGGCTCACGCCTGTAATCCCAGCACTTTGGGAGGCTGAGGTGGGTGGATCACCTGAGGTCAAGAGTCCAAGACCAGCTTGGCCAAGATGGTGAAACCCTGTTTCTACTAAAAATACAAAAAAAAAAAAAAAAAAAAAAAAAAAAAAGATTAACTGTCCATGGTGGTGGTCCCCTGTAATCCCAAGCTACTCAGGAGGCTGAGGCAGGAGAATCACTTGAACCCAGGAGACGGAGGTTGCAGTGAGCCAAGCTCGCTCCATTGCACTCCAGCCTGGGCAATAAGAATAAAATTCTGTCTCAAAAACAAATAAAAAACCCTATAAAACTCTTAAAATAAAATATAGGTGTATATCTTCATCCATTACCATGTACAAGGCAACAGTTTCTTAGGTATGACATGTAAAGCTCTAGCAACCAAAGAAAAAATAGACAAATTGAACTTAATCAAGATTAAAGACTTTTGTGCTTCAGAGGACACTATTAAGAACGTGAAAAGACAACCCACAGAATGGGAGAAAATACTGCAAATCATATATATCTGATAAACTAGTAGTGAGTATATATAAAGAAATCTTACATTTCAACAGTAAAAAGACAAATAGCCCAATTAAAATTAGTCAAGGGGCTGGGCACAGTGACTCATGTCTGTAATCCCAACACTTTGGCAGACTGAGGTGGGTGGATCACTTGAGGTCAGGAGTTCAAGACCACCCTGGCCAACATGGTGAAACCCCATCTCTACTAAAAAATGCAAAAATTATCCAGACATAGTGGTGCACACCTGTAATCCCACCTACTCAGGAGGCTGAGGTGGAAGAATTGCTTGAACCCAGGAGGTAGAGGTTGCAGTGAGCTGAGATCGTGCCACTGCACTCCAACCTGGGTGACAGAGTGAGACTTAGTCTCAAAAATAAAATAAAAATAAAACTAGTCAAGGGATCTGAAGAGACATTTTCCAAAGAAGTGATACAAATGGTTAACACACATATGAAAAGATCCTCTACATTGTTAGTCAACGCAGAAATGCAAATCAAAACCACAGTAAGATACCACTTCCCACTCAGTAGGATGGCTTTAGTCAAAATGATGGACAATAGCATGTGTTGATAAGGTTAGAGAGAAACTGGAACCTCATACACTGCTAGTGGAAATGTAAAATTGTGGACTGCTTTGAAACACAGTTGGTAGTTCCTCAAGAAATTTAACATGGAATTAACATATGATCCAGCATTTGTACTCCTAGGTGTATATCCAAAAGAATTGAAAACATAATCATATGAAAACTTAGACATGAATGTATATAGCTGCATTATTTATAATAGCCAAAACTGGAAACAACCCAAATATCTATCAGCTGATGAATAGATAAGCAAAATGTGGTATATCCATACAATAGAATATTATTCAGCCAAAAAGAAAAACTACTGATACATGCTACAGCACCGATGAGCCTTGAAAACATGCTAGATAGAAAGTAGTCACAAAAGACCAGATATTGTATGGTTCAATTTATATGAAACGTCTACAACAGGTAAATCTATAGAGACAAAAAGTAGATTGGTGGTTGTCAGGGGTTGAGGGCAGAAATAAATGAGGAATGACTACTAATCATTATATGGTGGGTTTTTTGTGTGTGTAGGGATGACAGTGTTCTGGAATTATATGATGACTGTTGCACAGCCTTGGGAATATACTAAAAAGCCACTGAATTGTACAGTTTAAAAATGTGAATGGTATGGTATGAATTATAATTTAATTAAGAAATTTAAAAGTCCATTGTATTCTTATATACCAGCAAAAAGGAGAAATTATAATTTTAAAACGACATTTACAATAGCATAAATATCAGCCTAGTAATAGAATAACAAAAGATGCTCAAGACCACTACATGAAAACTAAAAATCATTTTTAAAAGGCAATTAGAGAAAACATACATTAATTAAGATACTATTTCAAGGACTGAAAAGTTTAATATTGTAAAGATGTCAGTTCTCGCCAAATTAATCTTTATATTCAGTGCCATCCCAATTTCAGCAGGGTTTTGCTGTTGTTGTCATTTTTTTCGAAATGACCAGCTAATTGTAAAATTCATATGAAAATTCAAAAGGACAGGGTAGTCAGGGCAAACTTGAAGAAAAACATATTTGAGCAACCTACTTTACTAGATATCAAGACCTGTTATTAAACAATAGATAAAAGAACGTGATGTAGGCATAAGATAGACACATTAACCAGTGGAATGGACTAGAGTCCAGAAATACACCTACAAATAATACAGTCATTGATTTCTGACAAAGGTGAAGTGCCACGCAGTTGGAAAAAGGACAGTCTTTCAACAAATGCTGCTAGACCAACTGGACGTCCATATTGAAAAAATTGTATGTGAGGCCGGGCGCGGTGGCTCACGCCTGTAATCCCAGCACTTTGGGAGGCTGAGGTGGGCAGATCACGAGGTCAGGAGATTTAAGACCATCCTGGCTAACACGGTGAAACACCATCTCTGCTAAAAATACAAAAAATTAGCTGGGCATGGTGGCAGGCACCTGTAGTCCCAGCTACTCAGGAGGTGACTGACATGAACCTGGGAGGTGGAGCTTACAGTGAGCCGAGATTGCCGCTGCACTGCAGCCTGGGCGACAAAGCGAGACTCTGTCTCAAAAAAAAAAAAAGAAAAAATTGTATGTCAACCCTGACCTCACACTGCACACAAAACTTATTTCCAAATAGATGACTGATTTAAATGTGAAAGAAAAGCAATAAAACTTTTAGTGGAAAAAAAATAGGTCTTCAAAACCTTGGGATAGGTTGACTTTTTTTTTTTTTTTTTTTAAACAGGGCACAAAACATTCTAACCATAAAACCATAATGAATTTGACTATGTTAAAATTAAGAACTCTGTTCATCAAAAAGATACCATTAAGAGAGTGAAGGGTGCAACTCACTGAATGTGAGGAAAAAAATTGAATATATATACCTGGTTGTTATGAGCGGAATTGTGTGCACCCCCAAATTAATATGCTGAATTCATCAGAGTGCGACTGTATTTGGAGATAGAGTCTGTAAAAGATAATTGAATTAAAATAGGGTTCCTTAGGGTGAACCCCAATCCAATATGACTGGTGTTCTTATAAGAAGAGGAAATTGGGATGCAGGCATGCATGGAGGGAAGATCATGTGAAGACACAGTGAGCGATAAACATTCACAAGCCAAAGAGAGGAACCCTACGAACACCTTAATCTTAGACTTGTAGCCTGTAGAATTGTGAGACAATAAATTTCTGTTGTTCAAGCCACTCAATCTGCCACTTTGTTATGGCAGCCTTAACAAATTAATATACTGAAAAGAACAATTTTACATAATATATAAAGAGCTCTTATGTGTATAAGTAAATATTTTAAAAATGAGTACCCAATTGAACAGACACTTCAAAATAGAAGATATCCAAAAAGTCAAGAACATATTAAAGGGTATTTAAGTTCATTAGACAATGTGAGAATGAAAATCTACAATAAGATACTGCTGTGTCATTGTTCAACCATCAAAAGGACTTAAGTGAAAAAGAAAATACCAAGTATTGATAAGGATATATAACAGCTGTTACTCTTAATCACTAATATGATTATAGATTGCTACAACTACTTCAGAAAACTAGCAGTATTTATTAAAGCTTAGCATATGCATTCTATGATAGAGTAATTCCCCTGGCATATTATGTGATAGAGCAATTCTTCTTCTAGGTATATACCAGATAGAAGTGTGCATATATGTTCACCAAAAGATGTATTTTGGAATGTTCATAGCAGTACTATCATATTAGCCCTAAAGTGGAAACCAGCCAAAAGCTCATCAGCAGTTAGATGGACAAATGAATTGTGGTATATTGACCCAATAGAATTCTACAGGGGTCAGAAAACTTTCTTAAAAGGCCAGATAGTAAATGTTTTTGGTTTGCAGACTATAGATCTTTATAACTATGCAAGCCTGTCTTCGTAGGTCTTTGCAACCCAAAAGCAGCCGTAGACAATATGTAAATGAATAGACATGGGTGTATTCCAGTAAAACTTTATTTACAAAAATAGATGGCTGGCCCATGGACTATAGTTTCCAACCCCTGCTGTAGAGCAAGGAGATTGAATTAGCTATGACTACACACAACAATATGAATGAATATCACTAACATAAAGCTAAGCAGAAGAAGCCAGACACAAGAAGTAATACTGTATGAGCCCATGTATATAAATTGCAAAAATAAGCACTACTAACTCTCATGGTTTGAATTGTGTTTCACGAAAACGTATGTTGATGTTCTAATCCCTGGTACCTGTGAATGTGATCTTATTTGCAATAGTTTGCAAATGTAATCAAGTTAAGGTGGACCCTAATCCAATAGGACTGCATCCTAATCCAATACGACTGGTGTCCTTATATGAAAAGGCAAAAAGACACAGACACAGAGAAAACTCCATATGAATACCGATACAGAGGAAAGACAGCCATGCAAAGACAAAGGCAGAGCTTATAGTTCTGCTCCCACAAGTCAAGAAATGTCTAGAGTTATCAGAAATTGGAAGAGTCAAGGAAGGATCCTCCCCTAGAGGCTTCAGAGGACATATGGCTCTGCCAACAACTTTATTTCAGATTTTTAATCTTCAGAACTGTGACAATAAATTTCTGTTGTTTTAAGCCACCCAGTGTGTGGTATTTTGTTATAGCACCCCTAGAAAACTAATACACTAATCTGTGCTGTTAAAAGTCAAGATAAAGTTTACTCTTGACAGAGTTGACTAGAATAGGACAGAAAGATAGTTTCTAGGGGTACTGATATTTCTCTGTTGTGGGTAGTACTGAACCCTATATGTATTATTTCCTTATTAAGTCAAGAACTTTCACCTTTTCACTTAAAGGAAACACTTTACAGCTTCTCTTTGGCACAGCCAAATTGCCAGCATCACTACTCTTGTGCTTTGGAGCCATTATTAAGTAAAATAAGTGTTACTTGAACGCAAGTACTGTGATACCATGACCGTCGATTTGATTATTGAGACAGTTACCAAGTGACTAAGGGGTAGTTAGCATATACAACCTGGATATGCTGGACAAAGGGATGATTCACATCCAGGACAGAATGAAGTGGGACAGCATGAGATTCTATCATGCTACTCAGAATGGTGTGCAATTTAAAACTTATGAGATATTTGGCCGGGCGCGGTGGCTCAAGCCTGTAATCCCAGCACTTTGGGAGGCCGAGACGGGCGGATCACGAGGTCAGGAGATCGAGACCATCCTGGTCTACACGGTGAAACCCCGTCTCTACTAAAAAATACAAAAAAACTAGCCGGGCGACGTGGCGGCGCCTGTAGTCCCAGCTACCCGGGAGGCTGAGGCAGGAGAATGGCGTAAACCCGGGAGGCGGAGCTTGCAGTGAGCTGAGATCCGGCCACTGCACTCCAGCCTGGGCGACAGAGCGAGACTCCGTCTCAAAAAAAAAAAAATAAATAAATAAATAAATAAATAAATAAATAAATAAATAAAACTTATGAGATATTTATTTCTGAAAATTTTCATGTAATATTTTCAGACCAGAGTTGACCTTGGGTAACTGAAACTGTGGAAAGTAAAATCATGGATGAAAGGGGCTATTGCATGTAGTCACCCAAATCTTAGGAACTTATGCATATCCCTATTGTACAATTCAATTTTTATATGCAAATGTATATATCCCTGGATAAAGATACACAATTAAACCTTTAAACATAACATACCTACACTATTTCTTAATAACTGACACAATGAAGGGTCAATAGATTACCCTACTAAGGTTGTGACACCAAATTTGGGCCTTTTCTTTTCTTTTCTTTTTCTTTTGAGACGGAGTCTGGCTCTGTTGCCCAGGCTAGAGTGCAGTGGTGGGATCTCAGCTCACTGCAAGCTCCGCCTCCCGGGCTTACGCCATTCTCCTGCCTCAGCCTCCCAAATAGCTGGGACTACAGGCGCCTGCCACGTCGCCTGGCTAGTTTTTTGTATTTTTTTTTAGTAGAGACGGGGTTTCAACGTGTTAGCCAGGATGGTCTCCATCTCCTGACCTCATGATCTGCCCATCTCAGCCTCCCAAAGTGCTGGGATTACAGGCTTGAGCCACCACGCCCGGCCTGGGCCTTTTCAAAACAATCCAAATTTCAGTTGTTCTAATTCCTTGTCAGATGGTGTTATTAAATGATACAAACTGATATTTAGTTCAAAGAATATAATTGCTAAATGGCTATTTCCAAATGTACTTGCAAGTTGAACAAATGTTTCTATTTTGTGTATCATCATATTATAGGACTATGTATAAAAACAAAAACATGCACCTTAGGGAATGTAAAATAATGGAAAATTCTTTTCATGCTTTCTACAACTTATATTAGTCCGTTTCCGTGCTGCTGATAAAGACATAACTGAGACTGGGTAATTTAAAAAGAAAATGAGGTTTGTTGGGCTCACAGTTCCACGTGGCTGGGGAGGCCTCACGATCATGGCAGAAGGCACATCTCACATGGTGGCAGACAAGAGAGAATGAGAGCCAGGTAAAAGGGGAAACCCCTTATAAAATCATCAGATCTTGTGAGATGTATTCGGTACCACAAAAACAGTATGGGGGAAACTGCTCCCATGATTCAGTTATCTCCCCCAGTTCCCTCTCACAACATGTGGGAATTATGGAAGCTGCAAATCAAGATGAGATTTGGGTGGGGACACAGCCAAACCATATCAAACTTTTTGAAAACATTCTTTTAGCTGCAATTTCTCACATATGGTTATAGTTCCAAGAGGTAAAATTCTTGTACAATTTGAAGAAGAACATTTTTGTTATTTTTAGTATATGGCAATGTGAAACATATTTTTAAGTTGTAAAAACAAAAATTAAAAAATGTTCAGGCCTACTCTTAGTATATGAAGATTAGGCATTCAAACTTCTTATCCTTTAAATGCATTCTAAATAAGAATTATAGGCTTTGCTTAATTTGAAGAAAATCTATTTGACATTAATAAATTTATCTTCATTTGCAGTGTTTTTCTGAATATGAAAATTTAATGTCTTCGGGCTGGGCACAGTGGCTCACACCAGTAATCCCAACACTTTGGGAAGTCGAGGCAGGCAGATCACCTGAGGTCAGGAGTTCGAGATCAGCCTGGCCAATGTGGTGATACCCCATCTCTACTGAAAATACACAAATTAGCTGGGCGTGGTGGCAGGCACCTGTAATACCAGCTATTTGGGAGGCTGAGGCAGGAGAATTGCGTGAGCCTGGGAGGTGGAGGTTGCAGTGAGCCGAGATTGCGCCACTGCACTCCAGCCTGGGCAACAAAGTCAAAACTCTATCTCAAAAACAATAATAATGATAATTAACAGTAGTTGAATGAATACAAGGATAAAGCCAATCCTCAGGCACATTGTGTGTCCATCTAAATACCAGTCAAAAGGCAGTCTACTTTTCTTTATATTCTTTGGTGTGTATGTGCATTAAGTTGCAAAATCAAGGACTCTAGTTCAGTGTATTCCTTTTCTTCATAAATAAATAACAAAACGATAATATAATATTTGACAGAAAAATGAAAAGGAGACTCTCTTATCATTAAAAACAAAAGTAAAACCATGAATTGCATAAATCTATGATTAGCATAAATGGAGAACTGCAAAAGTCAAAGTAATATTAAAAAATACTCCAGTGGCTTCTGCACAGACCAGATTATTTGAATTTATAATTAGAAAGTTACACTAAGTGTGTCAGAGATTCTTGCTATTTTCTATTTATTGTCAGGACTTTTTTTCTAAAGAAGCCCCGCCACCTGTTAATGACCCTGTTAAAGTAATTTTAAGTATTTTCTTTCAATACATTTCTATTTGATATTATTAATAAATTTACTTTAAATGCTTGGAACTGGAGACTTTATAACAAGTAAATTAATATAATATGTGGCAAAACTATGAAAATATTTGCATCTCAGACGATGACAGTGATGGAATATGGAATCTGCTATCTTTGGAGTATACTTAAGAGTACAGCTTAGGCTGGGCGCGGTGACTCACACCTGTAGTCTCAGCACTTTGGGAGGCCGAGGTGGGTGGATTGCTTGAGCTTACAGGTTCGAGACCAGCCTGGGCAACATGGCTGGTCTCTACAAACCCTGTCTCTACAAAAAATACAAAAATTAACTGGGTGTGGTGGCGCATGCCTGTAGTTCCAGCTACTGAGGGGGCTGAGATGGGAGGATCGCTTGAACCCGGGAGGCCGAAGTTTCGGTGAGCTGAGATGGTGCCGCTGCACTCCTGCCTGGGTGACAGAGCCAGACTTTTTCTCAAAAGAGAAGAGTACAGCTTAGATTAATTTTTTTCTGAGAACCTTATCTTTCTAATTACCAATATCTGTAAGCTTATATTTGCTAATAAGACAAATTCAGACAATTCTCAGGAGGTAGGGAGGGCGGCAGGGTAGAGGGGAGCACTTTTATTTTCGAAGTACCATGTGTAACAAAAATACAGCAAAAAAATTTCGTCAGGTAGTATCCATTTGCTAGTATTATATAAACAAACAAATAAAACTTGCATACAGTCCTCGTTCCTGACAAGATTTGCCAACTTTGCCTTGAAATTTTTGGGAGCCCTCAAAATCTCTCCAATTAGATTCCCAGATCATAGTTGTTGCCACTGGGAGCAAATGTGTGCATAGTCATTGTGCACCACCTTGTGGCAGCGTTTAGACATGCATCTTTTTTAGAAGCTCTTTAGTAAACTTGCAAAGCTTTTCTTCCGAGTCTTCCCACCTCAAAACAGTAGTTCCCGTCTCTAAATAACTTAAATAAATTCTTTGGGAGAACTAAAACAACTGGTACAACTAGAGAGAGAATTGTTGATAGATCAGGCTCTGGAATTAGACTACCTTGAATTAGAATCTCAAATTTGCTACTTACTAACAGCATAGTCTTAAGCATCTTACTGAACCTCTTTAAGAATTAATTTTCTCATATGTGAAATGGAGATATCGTAGGAACCTTATAGGCAGAGAACCAAGGGTGACTAGACATTTGAGGAAAATGTAGAATGTGTGAAAGTCCAAAGTAAGTAAATAGAAAATGGATGAAAGAGCAACAGGATAATTCAGGAATATAACAAAACCTAATATAAAATTTTAGTAACCTCAGAGAAATTAAATATTAAATTGCAACCACAAAACTGAATAGGATGCCATTTTAAAATAAAAAGAACCAAAGCAAGCACAGAGAAGCAAAAATTATGTTTGGAAAGAAAACTGGAGGGCTTGAATATAAAGTCAATACCTTCTCAATGAAAGCAAAAAGTCAAGGAGACAGAAAATATAAGAGAAAAAGGAGGCAATTTAAGAGCCCAGTATCCAACTTGTAAGTGTTGAAGAAAGAACAAACAAATCAGAAGAAATAATTTGAGAAAACTTTTTAGAACTGAAGTGAGACAGAAATCTTCACATTAAAAAGGCTTACTTAATGCTAGTTAGGCTGAATGAAAGGTCTACAAATAAAACATGATTGCGATATTTCAGAACATTGTGGAGAAAGATAAAATTATAAATGCTTACTAGGAACAAAAATAAAAAATTGCAATAGTCTTTTTGTGAGCAAAGTTGGATGCTAAAAGTCAATTGATTTAAAAATTCCAGGGGGAAGCCAGGTGCCGTGGTTTGTACCTGTAATCCCAGCTACTTGGAAGGATGAGAAGGCAGGATCGCTTGAGCCCAAGAGTTCAAGTCTGCAGTGAGCTGTGATCTCACACCTGCACTCCAGCCTGGGTGACAGAGTGAGACCCTGCCCCTAAAACTAGTAATAAAATATAAAATTCCAAGGGAAAAATGATTTTCAACTTTATGTTCTATGCCCAGCCAAACTACTAAATATGAAAGTAATATAAAGATAACCTTAATACATTCAAAGATTCAGACAATTTTATTCTCACACATCCTTTCTTAGGCAGTTGCTTGAAACTGATCACCAGTAAAACAAGAAAGAAAAAGCCCAGGAATCCATTTGTAGTAGATTCAGCCCAAGAACTTAATGAAAGAAAGTTCAAAGATTACAGTTATAGGGCAGGTCTAGATTGCATTAGGAAGCAGATAGAGGGCTCAAGGAAGGAGGCATCTGTGAGGGGAGAATAAATGGATGAGGCATTCCCATGTATTTGCTTTTACCCTTGAACTATTGAGTGAACTTAAACAAACAAGGTAGATATTGCTAGACTAAAAGGAAGGCTGCAAAACTTCAGGAGAAGCAATATGCTGCTCAAGAAAGAAAATCATTCCACAAGATTCTGCATTAAAAATATTTTTACCTTCTCTATATCTCAAATCAGTCTATTCTCTGTAACTCTACCTCCACCACCACTCTGGAGTTACCATCATTTCTGCTTAGACCTCTACTGGTTTTCTTGCATCCTTTCTGTCTTATCTCAAATCTGTTCTCCATATTACACTCCACATAGTGATGTTTTTTTCAAAACGCAAATCTGATTATGCCCCCTCTTTGGTTAACACACTTCAGTGGCTTCCCATAGCTCTTCGAATCTAAATCATTAGCATCCCCTAGAAGGTTCTATATGGTCACATGGTCAGCCAGTCCCTAAGCAGCAATGTAGTGGTAGCTGCTATGTAGTCTTGCCTCACTTTTGTAGATTTGGCTGGTAAGGACACCCTAATGGATTTAAACAGTTTATTACTTACACAGATGGCAAAGCAAGATCAGCATGGTATTAGCTGCTTATATCCCCAATTCCACAGGATGATACCAAACTAGAGGGGTCAGATGACAACATGAGTGGTGAGTTGCTTTGTTTTTGAGAAGTGGACTCTAGGCTGCAGCTAAGCAGTTTTATCTGAAAGGAACAAAGTGGAAAGTTCCATGCCTTAGTGAAATCAGGGAGGCAGATGAGAAACTGCCTCATGGCAAGTCTTTCTGCAAGATCGGGGGTCTTCTGCAAGGTGTGGAGCAAATGTGAAATGGCCTTTGATAGCTCCTCACAAGACTGCCTGTCTTGCCATTTTTAAGGATGATCACAGGGCATTCTGCCAACAGTTGAGTCTTACCTACATGGCCTGTATGGAGACATGGAATTGCCATAGTGCCATGGTGGAACTGTTCCCCTGCTAACATAGGCTGTCTTTACTACCACTATAGTCTCATCTTACGTACTTTCTCATATTTGCTAGCATCAGTCATACTGACCTTTCAGTTTCTCCAGTGTGCCATGCTTTTCCTTGTCATAGAGCTTTAGCGTATGCTGTGCCCTCTGCCTGAACCCCACTTTCTCCTCCTTCTTTGCCTTCTTAACTTCCCTTCTTTCTTCAATACTCAGCCCAACATTCCTGACCAGAACAGCTCCACCTCTTGTCACATAGCATGATGTACCTTTCCTTCACAGCATTCAGAACAATTTTAGTTTTAAATTTATTTGTATAATCTTGAATTGATGTAATAGTAGAGATAGTGGAGATAATATACATTAATATATTATCACTTAATTGTCAAATGTTTTTACATACTTAGTTACATTTTATTTTTACATCTCTGTGAGATAAACAGAACAGATACTATTTTAAATCTATTTTTTCCCAAATAAGAGCTTATATTGGAGCTCATTTTTAAATTCTATTTTAGCGTTCCCTGTACTTCACCACTATGATTTTTCTGTAAATACATTAAATATAATGCAGCATACAGTAAGCAATAAGCACAGAGAAAATGCCACAGGGGCCCAAAGGAGAGGGAAATGAGATCAGGTCATCACCTGTAGACCTCCAACCCAGAGGTCCCATTTGAGTCAGACTTGAAGGTGGGTAGGCATCTGTTGGGCAAGGAAGGGAGGGTCTTCTAAGACAAGAGACAGTATCAAAGCTACAGTTCTAGAAAGGCATGGGACTATTTGAAGAATGGCAGTTGAATGTGTTTTGATGGATGTAGGGTCCCAGGAAGGGAAGCTGGAATTGGATCGTGCAGGGCCTTGAAGATGGAATTGATTTTGTTTGCAGTAGGAGGTAACTCACGTTTCTAAGTGGGCAAATTGATCTGATCAGCATTGAACTTTAAAAGCATTAAATAAGCAACAATGTGTAGAATAAATTGTAGCATGGAGGACTGGATTCAAAGAAACCAGTTCTGCTCTAAGTGAGAGGTAACGGGATCATGACTTGGGACAAAACACCGGAAGCAGTAAGTTATGACACACCTTACGAAGTTTAATGTCAAAGCCTTTCAGTCAGTGCCTAAGAGGAACACACTTGTGTTTGAGGAATGTTAGGTTTATTTAATATACTGCAGCAAAGGAGAGCTCCATAGCAACAGAACTGTGGGTCATCTCAGGGAGCCAGGAGGATTTTCTTCTTACAGGATTTCAGAATCTTATTATAGGATTTCAGCTTGTGCTGGGTGACTCTTAGGAAGCTTTAGGGAAAGCAGAGGTCAGTTCTAGATTGGATGCCCTCAGGAAGTGAGATATTGGGTATTTTGGTACATTTTATTTTGGAAGTGAGAGGATTTAAAAAATAGTAGTCATCTGTGTTAGCCAGAAGAGGGGGATGTTTCATTATTTTTTATGGTTCTTGAGACTTCTTTTCTCTAGTTTCAGAAATATTTATATGGTAGTCTATTGAGGACCGCACCGGGGATGGTGGAGAATGAACAGACACAAGAGACAAAGACAAACAGAGAACATGGCAGCTGTGTGCAGAGCCCCTGCCTCACTTTATTTATACTCCATAAACCCCACGTCAGCAGAAATAACACAATGCAAAACAACTTTTCTCTACCCAGATGTAACCTTCTGCTTAGTTCCTTGTCTCTAGGCTCTTCCTTATTTATCCGCTTTCTTGGCACCTACTGGAGTTCATTAAAAGTTCAACTGAAGATACTGTCCTTGAACCCTATCTATTCTTAGCATATTGTTTTCAATGGCCCCTGCATTTCCCCCTTTTTGTTTTGCCTCAATCCTAGAAAGGTAGCCCATACTTGTTCCTGTGTTTTCCTTTGTTTTTGGATGTGACGGAGGGAGCATCGGATCACCATGAGAAGTAGAACCAATCCGAGCGCCCAAAGCAATATACTTCCAGAGATTGTAGAAATCCATGTTTTCATCTGGGTCCATGGGTTAAGGGCAGCAAGGCGTTGACCCAGCTCCTGCAGGGTAGCTGATCCGGACAATACATGTAATTGTTGTCGAAATGCTTCGGAAATGTTTTGAGTGAGTTCTTGGATGTCCAAACTAATATTTTTATGGCCTACTAATAATTTTCAGATTTCGGTCCAATTCTGAGACATTAAAAGGCACAGGCATTACGCAAAATTGAGTGGAGTTCCAATCACATTGCAATGTTATCCGAGTACTGAGGACAGTGAGCTGATCTCCAAGCCACGTTAAGGCTTGCTCCATGTTGTCCAATCTTTCAGCAAGTTGAGAGTCAATGTTTCGTTGTTGAACCCACAACCGGTGAGACTGCTCATGCCATTGCTGCACGAATACAGCATTTTGTATGCTTTGATGTAGAGCGAGCCCTGCCACGGCCACAGTGGAGGCGATGGCGACAAGACCCATCACTGAGGCAATTATAAGTCCAAGGGCACGGCGGGTCTGCTGGAGGGAAGTCCAAATATAAGTCTCAAGAGGTGATGCCCCCCACGGTCGCGTAAGGTTGACAGGTAGCCAAATTTCCTTACAAGCCCTGAGGATATAAATATCCCCAGTAAAGTTGTGCCACCAGGAATGATTGAGGCAAGACAAAAATGTACATGTATCTGTACAATTAACAATCCCCGTATCATTATCCCATGTTAAATTCCCTGCTAATAATAGGTGAGGCTTTCGGACACAAGCAATAATATATCGGGAGGTATTCCAATGTAACTGAATATGAAAGGAGCTATTTGGGTTAGAAAGATTAAGGGACATATTCCCCACAAAAGTACTAATGGCATCGCCTGCAGCTAATAACTTCCAAAGATGACTCTGTACTTGTAAAGAGTGTTTAAGATGAGGCATAGGTGGCGACAGGCCTCCTTCACGCCATACCAAGGTTTCATTACCGTCAGCAGCAATACTTTTATTTACCCAGTGCCATTTCAAAGGTATGTGACTAAATTTTGTTTGAAAATCACCGTGCACACTCCAATCAGTTACTTGCAGCCCATTATATTCTAATAAAATCCGGGGCTTTGTTCCCCGACAGTGCCGCCACTCCAGCACCTCAATATTAGGGGAAACCTCTGGGATAGGACAAAAAGGTAAGGAACTAGGAATAGTCTCATTACTATATACAGTATGATTATACTGAAAGCTTCTAGTTACAATAATAACAGTATTAGCAGCCACATGGCTATGATTATAGCGAACAGCCCAAGCTTCATGCGATTTCCGGAGACAATGAGGACTATTTCCCATGCAAATTGGAAGTCCTTCCACTCCAAACTGATATGTGCTGTTTATTATTCCCGTTTCCCGTTCTATGTTGTCCTTGTCCATATAGGGGGATGGCAACCAAGTAGTGTCATTGGTGAAAACCTTAATTTCCGCCTCTCCCCAGGTGACTCCCTGATACAAGGGTGGAAAGGCAATATAAGTCCAATATTCATACAAAGCCTCACTAAGGGAAATAAGTCCCCCACTGAGGCACATCCAACAAAGGAAGAGATGCATGCTGAGTCCAATTTTCTTTTCAACAGGGTTTCAATCGCCTTGTAGGAAACCACTCAGGTCCGCTCCCTGTAAGGACAAGAGCATAGCCCCATCCCTGTTTTAGAGCTTGCCCTTGAGCATACTTACCTTCTTCATTAGGATACCAAACCCTTAAATTGTTGGTGGGGACTATCACCAAGGGAGGTGAGGAAAGATGGGTTACGGCAGTGGAGTCCTGCAATTGTCTCCATTGATTCAAAAAATTTAAGGTAAAAAGAACCTTCAGAATCTGGTTTCTGGGGGACTCATTTCCCCCTTTTTGTTTTTGCAGCTGAGTTTTTAAGGTTACATTTGCACGCTCAATGATGGCTTGACCTTGACTGTTGCGCGGGATACCGGTGATATGTTGAATATTGTATTGCTGTAAGAAAACCTGTAATTTACGAGAAACATAGGCAGGGGCATTATCAGTTTTAAGTATAAGAGGAATGCCCATGATGGCGAAACAAGCTAAGAGATGAGTAATAACAGAATCAGCTTTTTCAGATGGCAACGGAGTTGCCCACTGAAAATGAGAAAAAGTATCAATGGTATGATGAACATACTTTAATCGTCCAAAAGAAGGAACATGTGTGACATCCATTTGCCAAATCTGATTAACTTGAGTACCTCACGGATTAACTCCAGGATGGAAAGATGGAATGCTCAAAGGAGCACAAGAAGGACAAACTCGAATAAGAGAACGAGCTTGTTTACAAGTTAAATGAAACCGTCGTTGAAGGCCAGAACTATTAGTGTGATGTAGAGCATGTTCTTGCTCTGCAGTCTGTAGGTGGCCGATTAAAAGCAAATCAATCTGAGTATTACCATGAACCAACGGTGCAGGAAGTTGAGAATGAGAACGAAGATGAGTGATGAATAAAGGAGCTCGACGTTGGCTCAAAGTAGAGGACAACAAAGAAAAGAGTTTTTGAAGAGCAGAAGTAGCACAAAGAGGTAGAGTGGCCTGAGAAATATAAGAAGTAACATAAATGGCGTATTGAGAATCACTAACAATGTTACAACTGGTGGTAGGGAAATCAAGTAAGACCATGAGAATAGCAAACAGTTCTCCCTGTTGTACTGAGGGATAAGGATAAACTGTAACTCGAGATTGATGAACACTCCAATATCCAGCCTTACCATTGTTACTAGCATCAGTAAAAAAGGTAGGACCTTGAACAGGAAATACAGATATTGGTGAGAAAGGCAACACAGAATGTTGCCTGAAAAATGAAAAGATCAGAGACTTAGGATATTGGGTAGAAAATTGTCCAACAAAAGAGGCGCAAGCAACTTGCCAAGAATCAGAAGTGGCAAGAAGATAAGTAATCTGACTATGAGTGAATTGAGAGATAATTAAGGAAGGATCTCCTCCCCAGAGTTGTCGACAGCGATGCCGTCCTTTGATGATCAGTTCAGCTAAACGGTTGATATAAGTAGTCAAGTGTTTAGATGTTTTATTGGACAAAAAGAACCATTCTAACGGCCGATTTGTTTGATGAATCATTCCTGTGGGAGAATGTAAAGTATGAAATAAACAAAAGGAAAGGGGAACGTCGGGAAGGATATAATGTAAATGGGCCTTTTGAAGTTGCTCTTCTACAAGCTGGAGTTCCTGTAAAGCCAAAGGAGTTAAATGACGTGAGCTGTTCAAGTGACTGTCTCCTTCTAGAATAGAAAAAAGATGTTGTAACTGATACGTTGGTATTCCTAAAACAGGACGCATCCAATTAACGTCTCCTAAAAGCTTTTGAAAGTCATTTAATGTTTTTAAATGATCACGTCGAATTTGAATTTTTTGGGGTCGAATATTTCGTGCTCCCAAAGTATAACCTAAATATTGAATAGGAAAATCCACTTGAATTTTTTCTGGGGCAATATTAAGTGAGTAAAAAGAAAGCTGAGTTTGTAACGATGCAAAAGCATCTTGCTGCTTTTCTTTGGTGGGTGCAGCAAGAAGAATGTCATCCATATAATGATATAAAAGAACAGAAGGATGACACTTTTGAACAGGATCCAGGGCCTGATGGACAAATTCTTGACACATGGTAGGGCTCTTTAACATACCTTGAGGTAAAACCTTCCACTGGTATCAAGAAAGTGGCTGAGAATTGTTAAAAACAGGGACAGAGAAGGCAAAACGCTAACAATCCTTTTGATCCAAAGGAATAGAAAAAAAACAATCCTTTAAATCAATAACCATGAGCAATCAATCTTGAGGAATCATAGAAGGGTTAGGAAGGCCAGGTTGTAAGGATCCCATGGGTTGAATACATGCATTAATAGCACGAAGATCTGTTAATAGTCTCCATTTACCGCTTTCTTTCTTTATTACAAAAACAGGGGAATTCCATGGAGAAGTACTAGGTTCTATATGACCTAAGGATAATTGTTCCTGAACTAAGTTTTCCAAGGCCTCAAGCTTCTCATGTGTCAAAGGCCACTGTTCAACCCATACAGGAATATTAGTTTTCCACGTTAAGGGAAGGGCTTGAGGCTGCTGAACAGTGGCTACATGTTTAAAGACTTTTCAAGGGGATTGTAGCCCATGCGGAACATCATGTTCTTGGCAGAATTAGGGACATGAGGAATAGAAACAAAAGCTCCAAACTGTTGCAATAAATCTCGCCCCCATAAATTTAGGGCAGTAGGAACAATATAAAACTGGACTTGGGCCGTTTGACCATCTGGCCCTCGACAACTCAAGGATTGAGAACTTTGATATACCTCAGAGGCAGAACCTAATCCGGTAAGAGAAACAGCAACAGGCTGTTTAGGCCACTGTAAAGGCCATTGGTCGGAGGCAATAATGGAAACGTCAGCTCCAGTGTTGACCAAGCCCTGGAAAATTTGTCCCTCTATTTGGAGGGGAAACAAGGGTTTTTGTTGAGTTACTAAGGTTTCCCAAAAAATATGTTTACCCGTGCTTCCAAAACCTCCGGTTCTTTCTTGCCTCCGTGAAGGAAACTGCAAATAGGGTAGTAAAAGGAGTTGTGCAATCCACTGCCCCTCTTTAAGGGATATAGGTTTATGAGCCTGTGCCATAATTTGAATTTCCCCTTTATAATCAGAATCTATAACACCCAAATGAACTTGTAAACCCTGTAGAATACTACTACTGCGTCCTATAAGCAATCCAACAGTATGTGGAGGTAATGGCCCAAAAACACCTGTAGCCAATTTAACAACTCCCATTTCTGGGGTGAGTTCAATGACCTGCAAAATCACCACATCAGCAGCGGTGCTACCAGAAGTAGCAGAGAAAAGCTGAGCTACTGAAAATTGGGGGTTAACATTGACTGACTGGCCTGCTGATGCTGGACCCCCACGTTGACTGGAAATTGCAAATGAAGAGGGCTTGTATTGTTGCTGGGGCCCCAAGCTGAAGGGCCCCTTTGCAAGTTTCCTGATCTGGAGGTTAGAGGATTATCGTTTTTGTCCACTTTAGAGTGACATTCATTAGTCCAGTGTCGCCCTTTGCCGCAATGATGACAGGGCTCAGTGGGAAGCCTTTTAGATCCTACTTTGGAGGAGTCATTCTTATTAGATAACTTACGGCACTCCTTTTTAAAATGACCGGTCTTTCCACATTGGAAGCAAACTCCCTTTTTTCCCTTAAGTGCCTTAGATAGAGCTCCAGCAAACAATTGAGCGTTATAAGCAGCCCCTCCCACTCCTGCACAGGCTCTAATAAAATCTTCTATTTGTAAGATTCCAGCAGCCTTTAAAGGATGCAACAACCTCTGACATTCCTGATTAGCATTCTCAAAAGCTAATGTGGTTACCAGGATTTTGCCTGCTGCCCCATTACCCACAGTCTTTATTACAGCGTCTTGGAGCCGGACAACAAAATCAGGATAAGGTTCATTGGCACCCTGCAAAACCTTAACAAAAGACAAGGCAGTTTTTCCTGATGGTTCTACTTTACACCAAGCCTTTAAAAAAAGTCCTTTAATTTGTGATAATGCCATGCCATCGAGCCCAGATTGAGCCACTACGGTAGCAAACTGACCAGTACCTGTTAATTGCTCCTCTGTTGGTCCTGGAGGATTTCTAGTGGCATTGTGGCAGGCCTGTTCTTTGGCATCTTTCAGCCACCAACTGCGTAACTGAAGCCACTGAGAGTGGTCCAAAACAGCCTTTCCCAAAGTCTCCCAATCAAGAGGTAAAAACAAATTCTCAGAGGAGAAAGAATCTAGAAGCCCCATGACAAAAGGAGATTGAGGGCCATAATTAGCAACAGCTGCCTTCATTTCTTTAAGGAACTTAAATTGAAGGACATTATACTGCACATTCATACCTCCTTGAGGAAATTGATCATTAGGGCCAAAAGGTTGCCTAGCAATGGAGAACAATTGTAGAGGATCCTCATCCTTTTGAGAATCCAATACCTCAAATACAGCTTCAGCAGTAGAAGCGGGGACAGCAAAAACCGTGCCTGAACGAGGCAGCATTTCCACCGGCGGTGGTGGTGGTGGAAAACTATCCTCCTCCTCCGCCTTGGGTGCTGATGGGGATGGATGAACCACAGGAAAAGTAAAAATAGGAGTGGGTGGAGGAGAAGGTTGAGGGGGAGGTAATTGCAATTGTAAAATTTGTTGTAGTAATTGAACAACCAGCTGAAGCTCCTTTTGAATTTCTGATTCCTTTTCCTGAGACACATCATTATACAAAGGACCTTCTCCACCAGTTACAGGATTATCTAAAGGAGGGGAAATGGCTATCGGAGACTTTGAAGACTCCTCATCCCCACCTTCCCAGTTTTTCAGAGTCTGTCTCTAAGAGCTCCAAGGCCTGAGTAATAGAGGCACAGAGGACTCACAAAGGTGCCGACATTACATCGCCATGCTGGTGCGCTTGACGAAGGGTCTTAACAACCTGTTGCCAATCTCATTTATTTAATTGCACTTTAGTTTGATATTGAAACCAATAGCAATGTTGTTCCACATGAGCAAACAATTTCCGCAAAGTTCTCTCTTTTGTATCAACCCCAATCGGAAGTAAAAGCCCTTGTAATAATCTCAAATATTCTGAGGCCAAGGAACTGGAATTCCCCATAATGAAAGCTTAAGAAGGTTCCCCTTAACAATCTCCGGGTTTTACCCGCTCCTAGGGGGTTCCCCTTCTTGTTCCCCGCTACTCACCCATGCGGACCCTGCTCGCTGCACCACTTATCGAGGACCGTGCCGGGGATGGTGGAGAAAGAACAGACACAAGAGACAAAGACAAACAGAGAACATGGCGGCCACGTGCAGAGCCTCTGCCTCACTTTATTTATACTCCATAAACCCCACATCAGCAGAAATAACACAATGCAAAACAACTTTTCTCTACCCAGATGTAACCTTCTGCTTAGTTCCTTTTTTCTAGGCTCTTCCTTATTTATCTGCCTTCTTGGCGCCTACTGGAGTTCATTAAAAGTTCAACTGAAGATACTGTCCTTGAGCCCTATCTATTCTTAGCATATTGTTTTCAATGGCCCCTGCAGTAGTCTTAACTCTGTCTTCTTCTACTATGGTCACAAAGTGGCCTTATCTGGGTATTTATATTCTCAAAATTGTTTGCTCAATTGGGAATACTGTGGTTTAGCTCTCAGCTTCCAGCTGCCAGGTATTTTCTTTTTACTTCATCAGTACCCAATACATTGATCTGTTCAGCCCTAAGGGCCAGCCATTGCCTCATATGTTGAGCAGCCTCATCCATTTACCCTAGGCTGCAGTATGTGTATTATCACTGTCTAGATGTGCCATGGCTCGGAAAAGCTTGATTGAACAATGGTACCGAAAATGAAGAGTAAAGGACCAAGAAATGTTGTAAAGGTTTTCAAGCTCTCCACTATCTCCAACATTTCTGGGTCACTCAAAATCTATGCTCCAGCAAAAATAAGCTGATTTCAGCTCTTACAATCTGTGATTTGCTACCTTTGGGTATTATGCCCTCCATCTGGAATATCTTCCCTTGGTCTCATTCTCATTTTCATATTTCTGTCTGTCCTTCAAGGACCAGTTCAAACATCTCTCCTTCCCTGTGCTACTAGTGAGAGCTAAGATCAAGAAAAAGCTGGTTTAAAATATAATAAATGAAGAATAAACTATATATTTGGATATGTTAATTCTAACTTAGAGGAGTCAAGATGGAAATAATCTCTCTTTTCTGTGAATTCATATAGCAAATTTATTAGATCCCTAAAGCATTTATTTCTAATATTTATTAAATATATATTACATCCTGTTCACTAACTTCTGTCAGCAGTACCATCAAAATGCCATGATGTTGGCTTCTTTCCAGGTTTTTCAGGCTTAAGTACAAAGCAGCAGAAGTGTTTTTAAACTCCACCCTCATTCTTACCTCATTTAGTATAAAAGTTACTGATATGTGGCCATATTTGACCCTATTAACATTATATATATATATATAATGTTTTATATATATATAATGTTTTATATATATATGCACACACATACATACATAGAAAATATATACCATGGAGGTTGAGAGTATTAAATTATATATATATGTCTGTGTGTGTCTATATATAGTCTATATATATATAGTGTCTATATATATACGTGCGCATGCGCGCACGTGCGCGCTCGCGCACACACACACACACACACACACACACACACACACACACACCAGGGAGGTTATACACACCAGGGAGGTCGAGAGAAGCTTGTAGGTGGCTCGATGTTTCTTGTTGGGACTAATAGTGGGGCAGGGACTAACTTATCGAAAATATGTTTTAAAAATTACCAGGCATGGTGGTAAGTGCCTGTAGTCCCAGCTACTTGGAAGGCTGAAACAGGAGGATCTCTTGAGCCCAGGAGATTGAGACTATAGTACTAATTATCATGCCTGTGAATAGCCATGGCACTCCAGCCTAGGCAACATAGCAAGACCCTATCTCTTTATTTAAAAAAAAATTATGTGGATTACAAAACACTTGAGGAAGTATAAAAATCAATATTTTTGTATTGTCTGAAAGGAAGGAAACTAGATAAAAATTAATTATATTAAATTAACAATAATAAATGCAGTGACAAATAGGTTTGTTTTTCCTATATTAATTTAGGAATGACTGCCAGCAAAAAACCTGGGAACCGAGAATGCAATCATCCTTGTAAAAGTAAACATACATGTGGACATGACTGCTGTGAGTTCCTTAAAACAAGTTTATTTCAAGTGTTCAGAATTGAAAGGTCTTTGGTGGATAGTAATGACATCCCAATTATCTATGTATGATATTTATATTATGCAACTTAATAACTCAAATAATTTTCTCTCTGTTTTGTGGGCAACATGAAAAAGGTAAATACTAGATTTGAAAATTTAAAGAAATTTGACTTTATAAGAATAAAATCTGAAGTTTAACCTAAAGAATCTGAAGTTTCTTTTCATAGGTAAAATTGGTGTTGCACAGAAGTCAGAAATTAAAGAGTCAACAATTTCTTCATATTTATCTGATTTAAGAAACAGGAACGCTGTTTCATCTGTTCCTCCAGTTAAATGTCTGAAGGTTAGTTTTAATAACGTTTTCCCTTTGTTCTGTAATTAAATTTATATAAATATTCTTTGTTCTGTCTATCAATTAGGTAGGTATCCACAGTGTACTTTAGAATTACTTGTGGACTTGACTAAGAATATTACCATTATTAATAATCCATCTTCCCTTTCTTCCTTCCTTTTTTTCTAAATCTTTCTTCTTTCCTTTCATCTTCATTAAGCACCAAGAATATGCCAAAGTGCTAAGATATAGTGATGAATAAGACAGTCTTACTCTCAATCATAGAATTTGTAGTTGAGTGAGAAATACAAATAAGTAAACATGCTTTTTTAATATAGTGTGATGAGTGATTCTGTGACAGAAGTACAACACACTTAAGTTTAGATAGAAAATGTACTCAATCCACATTTGATGGATCAAGAAAAGATTCCTAATAGATGTGATTGAGACCTGAAGGATAAGCCAAGGATGGAGGGGCAGGCACCAGAATGATAGTAGGGAGGGATAGCTAAATATTCCAGGCATAGCGATTATACAAAGGTCCAGAGGTAATAAAGAAAGAGAGAGATAGATCTTTAAGTAAACTCTTTATCAGTAATACAGTATGTCTAGGGTTCAATTACAGGTAAAGGAGTAGAGAGAGATGAGGCTGAAGAGGCAAGTAGGAACTAGATCATGCAGACCTTTTTGCTATTTTAAGGAATTAGACTTTATCATGAAAGTACTGAGAAGCCAATGAAAGGTTTTAACCAATGACATGATCAAAATTGTATTTTATAAAGGTCACTCTGACTGCAATGTAGAAAAAGGATTAGAGGATGATAGAGTAGGAACAAAGGGACTCATTAGGTGGTTTTTACAATAATCTAAGCAAAATAATGGCCTAGTTTAGGGTAGTGGCCATAGCAATGGAGAGAAGTGACTAGATTAAATTATTTTTCAGAGGTAGAATCGCTACCTTGCTACTTCGTTGGTTATAAGAGACAAAGGAGAAGGAGCAGTCAAAAATGATGCCCAGCTTTCTGGCATTAGCAACTGGGAGAAAAGTAGGGCCTCATTTGGGTAGATATTCTGAAGGAAAAGCAAGTTTGCCAGAATAGGGAACAGGATAAGTTCAACTTGGGAAACACTGAATTTAGAGGACCTGCAAGATATCTAGATAAAGATGTCCTACAGACAGTTGGATGTAACTTTGAAAATCAGGAGACAGAGAGATCTGAGCTAGAAGCAGAGACTTGAGAGTCATTCACATGTAGATGACAATTGAAGCCACAGGAATAAATGAGAACTTTGATTGAGAAAGTGTAGTGTAACAAGAGACCTAGTAAAGAACCATGAAGAATGCCAACATTTAGGCCAGACGTGGTGGCTTACGCCTGTAATCCCAGCACTTTGGGAGGCTGAGGCGGGTGGATCACAAGGTCAGGAGTTTGAGACCAGCCTGGTCAGCATAGTGAAACCCCGTCTCTACTAAAAATACAAAAATTAGTCCGGCGTGGTGGTGGGTGACCATAATCCGAGCTACTTGGGAGGCTGAGGCAGAGAATTGCCTCAACGGGAGGCAGAGGTTGCAGTGAGCTGAGATTACACCACTGCACTCCAGCCTGGGCAAAAGAACAAAACTGCATCTCAAAAAAAAAAAAAAAAAAAAAAAAAAAAAAAAAAAAAAAAAAAGCCAACATTTAAGAAGGGCCTGAGTGAAATATTCGAGTCAAGAACTAACCTGAGTTTCTCCTAATTCGTTGATTTGGGGACTTTATGTACCACCAGGAATTTTGTTGTTTGGCTCATGTGTTACAAGTTATTGATGTGAAACTGATACTTGAACTTATGCTGATACTTACATTTGTTTCATTAATAGATACAGATGAGTAAATCTCAAAGTGTGGACCTTAAAGAGTTTGGTTTTACTCCAAAACCTTCCCTTCCTAGTATATCGAGGTACAAATATAATGTTAATATCTAAGGTAAAATATTTATCATAAACTCTGTTCCTGCAGGTAACCATTTATTCAGGGAAAGATAGTCACTGGCTACCATCAAATCACAGTTATCGTTTAGTTCCATAAAGAAGCAATAACATCATAATGGTTTCATTATCTTTGATACCCTAAATTTATTTAGAACTCTACAGTTATGAAATAACACTCATTAAATCATCTCTTCCCTAGGAAACTACCTCTCCTATGTCATTCCCTTAGGTTCTCTCTTTATAGGGAATATAAACTAAGTGACAAGAGTATACTTTAAAAGTGGAAATGATGTTGGCATACAAAGTCTAACCTTTCAATTTAGAAGCTCAGTCCATGCTAATAATATCTCACATTTATAATACAAAAATTATACATTCGTGCATTATATTTTCTGACTTAAACAACAACATGGCCATAAAATGAGGTATTTTTTGTCCCATTGTATAGATGGAGAAACTGAAGTTCATATTCCTAGTTAGCAAGCAGAAGGCCTCAGATGGTAACTCAGTGTTCTTTTCCTGTATCGTGATGCCTACAGGACAATCATATATGTAATTTCCCTTCCAGATAAGGGCATTCTACATGCAGGAATGGCATTCAATATATTTAACAACTAGTATAGAACAGGAACTGACTCATTGGAATAGATACCAGCAGTAGTTCTAGAGATCGTGGCTTTTGTTATCTAACTAAGGGCATGAAAAGAAGACTAAGTATTGGTCACTTCCATTAAATACCTGTTTATTTGCTACCCAAGCATGGTCCAGTTTTTCACAGAAGTGTTAAATGAATAAATCATTATTTTTATTTATATGAATAAATAGTTTTCAGGCTTAATTTTCATATTTTCTTTAACTTTTTATGGTTTTATCTTTATAAAGGTCAGAATATTTAAACATATCTGAATTTCCTATAACGGAGCAGTGGGATCAGCCTGAAATCTATGGAAAAGTTAGACAAGAACCATCTGAATATCAAGACAAAGGTAAATTACCATTGACACTTACTTGAGAGAGTAAATGGCTTATTACTACTTTGAATTGACAAGTAGTGTTATTGAAACACCAGCATCTGAAATTATTGTAATTATTAACTTGGCAACATTTTTCTCTTAGATTACTGAATCATTTTCAAATTCTTGGGTCTGTTATTCAGATGGTCTTACTCTATTTTTTTTTAATCTCTTTCCTACATAATGCTATTTTAATTTAAAGATACTATGAGAAAAATCTGAGCCAATAAGGGATCCTTGAGTATATAGAGTATTAACATACTGAATGATTACCTTCATATATTGTTAGAATTATTTAAAATAATTTTATGTTTATAAAACTAGTCCAGTTTTACAAAATATCAATGTGACCTTGGGCAAGTTATTTAATCTCTTTGGGCTTTAGTCCTAACTTTAAGATGAAGGTGTTGAACTGGGTGACCTTTAATATCTCTCCAATTCTTAAACCTATGATTCTTAAAATTCTATGTTAGTATGAGAATATAACTTAGGTTGTGGGATATAGCTAGTTTGTAATCTGGATTTGCTTTTTTATCTGTCATTAAATTAATGAGATAATACATATAAATTCAACACTGCCTGGTTCATCATTACTCTGGTTCCTGCAATTAATAGAGCATAATTTCCCTGAATAATGCTATTAATAGCAGTCTGTTAAAACATGAGACAGTCCTATCCATCTTCAAGTGGCTGTATGTAGAAATGGTAAGCTTGGGGTTTTCTGAAAATCATTTCATGTGTTTGGCATTGGCTTCTGTTGACATTCTTGTCTTTATGCTATCATTTTTTTTCTTCATGTTGTAACTTTTTTTTCCTCTAGTCATAATTTAAAATTTTACAGAGGCAAAGACTGGAGTATTTACTACCACTTATGATACCATGGCACCTATTAGGCCCAATAATGAGATCAAGAAAAGTTCCCTAATCTCACCTGGAGAATCAGAGCATTTATCCAACTTATTCAAAGCCTGGATATCATTACAAAGTGGATAGGAAGTATAAAATTGTCAAGCTTCTTATATTTATCTGTGTTCAACATCTAGCCCTCTAACTTACTCCTTCCTTATTCTACTACTCTATTACCTGTCCTTCTGCACACAAGAGCTTACCTATCCTTCCCTCTACTTACTTTTGTGTTCTATTTACATGGTTTTCCTGCTTTTTTTTCCCACTCACTATTCCAAATTCAATTTATATTATGATATTAAAGCCTCATGTAGATACCTTAACACCCAATAATAACTGTATCCCTGTTTTATCGAGTGGGCCACTTTTTTTTTTTTAAAAAAGGAGCTGTATGGTGTAGTAGTTAAGTTCACAGGGTCTGAAAACAATCTGTCCAAGTCCTAGCTCTGACATTTAGTGTAACCTTTCATAGTCTACTTAACCACTTTGTCTAAATTCCTCATCTGGTTATATTTTAGGGGTTTTGGGATTAAATGAGATAATGTATGTAAAGCTGTTATAGTTTCTGGTACTGTTAGTAACAGTTAATTGAGTATGTTTATTGTATTTTTCACATATTAGTCTTTGGTGGCAAAACATACTTTAAATGTATTCAAATACTGCTTTTGAGAATGTTTTTGAAAAGCATGGCAGTTTTTATCTTCTGTATTCCAATTTCAAAAAGGGAAGAAGAAAAAATGTCAAAAATTATATAAGAAAGCATGTTGAATCATAAGACTTAAATTGAAAGGGACCTTGTGCAGTTTCTCATTTTATAGTGAAAGAAGCCAAGACTCCAAGAGATTAAATGACTTGCCCCAAAATTTCATATCTAATTAATGTCAAGGCCAGAAATAGATTCCATATCTTTTGATTCCCAGCCCAATGCCATTTCTTTAAAGTGAAATTGACTTTCAGTTATCAGTGGAGAATTGAAAATTGAACCAGTAGTATATGAACTCTTTCAGCTTTTCGCCCCACCCCTCAACTATATATTTCCCTGTCTCTGCATCCATCTGTAACTATCTATTTGTCTTAAAAGAAAAATTATCTTTTCTTCCACTCGAGGCATATCTCTACTCCTGTAATCTTAATTCTATCCAATCCTGCTTTCCCTGGGACTTTAGAAGATCATTATCCATCTCCTTTTTCCTGTATTTTCATTGTTTCCTCTCCACTGTGTCTTTCCCTTTAGCATATAAATATGTTGAAGTCTCTTCCTTCTTCAGCTTCATGTCCTCATCTAGCTGGTCATGACTTTTTTTATTATAAATGATAGCAATTCTACTCAAAATGACTTAAGCACAAGAAAAGGAACCAATTGTCTCAAGTAAACTGAAAAGTATCTGGCCTAATTCTGGCTAAATCAAGGCACTCATGCCTCTGGCTTTCTCTCAATCTTTTAGCTATGCCTGTTGCTACTTGGCTTTACTTTTTAAATAGGGTTTCTCATATGGCAGGTAGCCCCTAACTTTCATCTTAGCAGTTTAGCAGCCTCAATGGAAAAAGGTAGACTTCCCTGTTAGTTTTGGCAGACCAGAACTCATTCTAACTGGCCTCATTTGAGTCATGTGTTTATCACTTGATCAATCCCAGTAACCTGAGGATTGGGTCATTGTATACCTGTGGCCCCAGAGAAGGCAGGGCACCATGAAAAATGGCCTTACTAGGATCCAGTGGAATTGTAGAAGTAGGTTCTTCAAAGGAAAGGGAGGGTACTCCCACTAAAAGAAGGGAAAGCATACCAGGCAGACAAAAACCAGAATTCTAGAGTCCCCATACCCTCTATCTCTTGCTTTCTCATCACAACAAAAATTAATTGAAAGAGCAATTGACACTCAGTATGCTCATCACTTCCTTATACCCTAGTTCCTCTTTATTCATTAAAATTTGGATTTTCTCTGTATAACTCCTTTGAAATTGTTTTTGTTCAGGCCATTTAGTGACTTTCTAAGTTCTGAATTCAGTGAACTATTTTCAACTGTTACTCTCTTTGACCTCTGTAGTATTTGATACTTCTGGTCTTTCATTTGGAAATCTCTCTTTGGTTTCAATTAAACCATTATGTTGGTTTCCTGTTACCTCTTAGGCTGCATGGGCTTTTCTTCCTGTTGATGTTGCAAAAGTATTCTTTTTTCTTTTTATTCTTCTCACTTCAAAAACTTTTCCTATACAATATCACCCAAGCCTGTGTCTTTAATCACTATGTTTTGATAATTTCTAAGTCTGTATCTCCCATCTAGATCTTTCTTTCTAACTCCAAATTCACCTATATAATCACCTTCCTGGACATATCCACCTAACAGTTAACATATCAGACATGTCAGCATCTGAACTCTGGCTTCTTTGTACCTCACTCTGCACCTTCTCTTTTTTCCTTAGCTCAGCAAATGAACTCTTTTCTTTGTTAAGCTGCTAAAGATAGAAAAAGTGTCCTTCTAAATGGCTCACCCCATGTGTAAATAATCACCAAATCTTAATTATTTTGCTTCCTGCACATCTCTTATATTTGTTATTTCCTCTCTATCCTTTCTGCTGATACTCTAGCTTAAGCATTCATTGTCTCTCTTTACTGCAATAACTTACTTTTCTCTCTGCTTTCAGTCTCATTATCCTTCAATCCATAATATTCCAGGTGATCTAACAGACATATCTGGTTGTGTAAACCTTTTGCTGAAACATCTTCAATAGTTATCCTTTGCCTGTAAGGAAAAAACAAAACAAAACAAAAAAATCTCCTCAATATGGCAAATAAGCTTCAACATGATCTAGCGTTTAACTACCTGTGCAGACACAGTGGACCCTGCCTTTTCCTACTTTGTGCTCCAGAAATCCTGAAAACTTACAGTTCTCCCAAAAGTCTCGGTTCTCTCATATTGCTGTGTCTTTTACATGGTGTTTTCCCTTCATGGCATAGGTTCCCTTTCCTCTTGCCCTGCCTCACAACCACAGCTCTATCAAGCTGAAATTCTAACTACTCTTCCTTCATATGCTATCACCTTAGGAGTCTGTCTGTCATGTGGTATCCCCTAGAAGAGTATGTCTCACTTCCATTGTAGGTTTAGATCCTCCTTCCTCTGCATTCCCATTGCACTCTGTACAAACTTCCATTTTTAGTACATTGTGTGTCTCAGTGTGTGCAAATCAACATACAAAAGTAGAATAATGTGAACTGTAGTTATAGGTACGGTTGAAGAATAAAGAAGGGTTTGGACAGGTGAAGAAATCAATTGGTGGAGGATACTTAAAGTGGAGGAAACTCAGTGATATGCTGGAGCAAGTTTATACTGACTTATGAGAGGTGATTATTAAATTTTCAAGAATCTTTCAGCCATTATTAAAAATTTAATTACATAAACTCTTAATTAAATTATGTTAAAAACAAAGGCAAAAATACTCAAAACTCATCACTTTCTAATTGTTCCACTGTATTTTACTGTTATCTGTGTTCTTGAGGTTATTTATCTATATGGTAGAAATGCTATATAATAGGGTGCCGTCGTGCATTTTTTCCCAACTTCTTATTCAATTATGTCACATTAATAGCTTGAAATCAGTTATGGTGGAAACATTTATACCATAGGAATCAGCAAACACTACCAATCTGGGTTTGATTTATTGTTTTGCTTATTATTTAGACTTAAGAAAGTGAGGGATACAATTTAATCATGTAGATTAAACAAACGTGTGTTGCTATTGTAGCCATTACATTGTGAATAACACAAAAAATTGAGAGAATATTCTTCTAGTATTTGAAAATTACTATCTAATTCAGGAAAGAAGTTACTTAAGTCAATGATGAATGAGTGAAATCCCAACAGATGTCTTTGTTGTTTTATTAATACTTTCATCTTACTTGTTAGAGTCAACAAAAATATCAAACAACATTCACATGAGAGCTACATTCATTTGTCACTTGCAACCATAGGTTGACTACAGATAAAAGAGTGGCAAAACTTAATGAAAACATTCAATGAGAATCAATTAGATATATGGAATTTACATGTAAGCATACCATATATGTTACTGTTATTTATAAAATGTGTGCTGTATAGCCTTTACATCAGTAAAGATTATAATAAACTTATATATGTATACATATGCATACGCTTTTTGTAGAGGTAGCTATTAAACATTTATTAGCACAATACTATGTAAAACTGTACAACTAAAGGCATTTAGCCCCCCATAACAATCTTTTGAGGTAGGTACTGTTGTTGCCTTATTTTGCAGAATCAAGAAGTTTGAATTACTTGTCTAAGGCCACACAACTAATAGAAAGGTGGAATTTTCACTTAGGTAGTTTGGCTCTAAATCTAGGCTATAAACAATGAATAACACTGAGGATTTTTTAGCAGGAGAAGAATAAATATTATTTATTTTGTACAAATACTTTTTATAACAATACTGAAAATTAACTTTAGGGAGAAGATCTGGAGGAAGAAGGCCATTTTAAAAACTATTATAATCCAATCTTGGAGGAGAGTTATTCTAATATGGGAATTAAGAGGAAAAATTAATTGCCTAAAAAATTTATTGAAACTTAAATTTAGTGCAACTTAATACAGTTAATAGAATTGGCTGAATACAGTATTCAACAATGCTTGACACAATGCTTTTGAAAACTATTACTCAAGAACTCTGTTTAGTAGTTGAAAGATGTGTTTGATATATCAATAGACTACGATGCTTGTGGTTTAAAAAGTACCTATAGTCTTTTATACATACACGTAACAGATTTTTCTAGATATAACTATTCTACAACTTCAAATGAGAAAGTCTCTCAAACAGTGTTCTTCAACAGAAGTCTTCATATATCTGGAAATCAAAATTTGACAGATGCACATAAAAGCAATTCTCTATTTTCAGAAGTTTTGAATGTGAACTTTGAATTGGGAAATGAAGTTCGGGATGATTTTGATGAGGAAAACTTAGAAGTTACTAGCTTTTCAACTGATACTGAGAAGACAAAAATATCAGGTAAAATCATACTTAGCATGAAATCATTTTATTAGAAATTCTTTGAATATGTTTCATTTCAGCTCCTGGAACTAAGTTTCTTTGCCTTTGTTGTGTGTGCTTGTTTAGTTAGATTTGGTTTGTTAAGATTGTAATTTTTAACAAAACTGAAAATGTGACCCTTCTACACAGAACATTTCCCCCCTAAGGACAGAGATCAAGGTTATTCCATGATGATAATGTAGCAAATGAGCACTTTCTATTCTATTGCTCCTATCTCTTGTAAAAGTCAATTCAAATTGTTTATTCAATTTTCTCTCATGAAACAGACTATTTTGTTCTCCATTCTAAGATCACAAATGGTCTGCTAATATTTATGAAGGACAAAAAAATATGTTTTTAAAACTATTCATCTGCTTGCAAAGAAAATAACTTTTATTTCTAGTTGAAATATGAAATTTTCAGCTTGAAGTAAATAAGTAAATAAGAAAAAACAGGATTAGTTTATCCTGTACTAGAAATTCTATTTAAATCATATACAACCCCAAAATAATGAGGCTTATTAGCTCTTTGAGTGAAAGGCAAATTTACTCCATTTCACTAAAACAGAGAATTGAAAATCTTGGCAAGTATGTGACAAGATAGCAATGGAGATACTGTCTCCCATTAGGGCTGACAGAAAGAAATCAGTCCCTCAGCCTTCTCAGTGCAGACTGGTATTCCCACAATTATAGATACCTCTTACTATAACCCACCTCATGTTTTTAAAAGAATATTTCAAAGGGAAGCAGTTAGAAGTTGAAATGTTATTGTTTTGGGAGCCTTAGAATTACCTAGAGAACTAATACTGCTTCTGAAAAGAACAGGATTTGACCACCTTCACAGAATAGGCCAGGACAATCTCCATGATGTGGGGTCATTAGGCACAATTTTGTATATCACTGGACAACTACTGTTCCCTACCTCGAGTTTAAATGTCATTGGGTACTGTAAGTTAATAGGCAATGTGTACTGATCCTTCGAGGTAGCCTAGTCCTAAGAGGGCATAGCTTTGTCACTGGGAAAATCAGTCTCAATAAATGACATTTTCCCTCATGTATAGAGCACTTTAAATGATTATGAGCAGACCATTGAAAATACTGAGTGAACTTCAACTTGATCATTTATGTGAATGAAAATGTAAGTATATAAATAATGAGGGTGAGTGGAAAAGCACAAACTGTTTTTCCTCAGTCTCACACCATGATCAGCCCAAAAGACATCTGTGACCAAATGTCTGTGGGTTTTTTCCCCACACACCAAGCAAGCAGTCAGTTCCACAGTGAATACCAGCTGGGTGTCTTCCAACCCAGTAGAGTTAGAAACAGGGGTCAAAGACCAACTATGTATTTTACAACAACACAGGTGGCTTGAGGACCTTTCAATATAGTTACTAGTAAGCTAACCTATATGTTTTATAGTTTTACTCCCTTAGCTTTGTGCCCCTAATTTTTCTACGCAAATTAAATTAGGTTATTGAGAATTATTCATTCCTTCCTTAACCAGATCATATCTGTTGGAGACAGCACTGTAGAACTTGTGAAAAGCTTCATTCAGCTGTTTCTTGGCATTTTGTTTCAAAATGTTATCTCTTCACATAGGATTTGGAAACACTTTGAGTTCAAGTACCAGGGCAAGTAAGCTACCCCTTCAAGAGTCAAAGAGCAAATTCCAAAGAGAAATGTCAAACAGGCAAGTTTTAGAACTTTGATTTGTAATACATACAACTTTGTATCCTCTTGACACATAGTTGGAGATGGAGATCAAGGTATTAGATGTCAGAGATGCTAAAAGGTATTAGCCAACCTAAACCCTCTTAATCTTAGAGGTGTGTTTCTCAAAGTGCTATTGTAAAACCACCTGCATCAAAATCACTTTGTGGTGCATATTAAAAATGCACATTCTTGAGCCCCACATTAGACCTACTGAATTTTTGTCTCTGGGACTGGAGCCCAGGAACCTTCACTTTTAACAAGACTTGAAAACTGAATAGGAGTTTGACAACTAGAACAGAGGCGGACAGGCATTCCAGGTATAAGAAAGCATCTGTAAAGGGATAAGGCTTGAAAAGGCATCCTGTCTCAAAGATCAGTAAAGTGTGGTATGTGTGGTCACAGCATAATCTCTGTTGCTGAGGTCTTATTGTAAGGGCTTTGAGTGCTGCGCTTAGATACCTATCCTGTACCCAGACAGTCAGGGGTCGCAAACCCAAATACCTTCAAGATTTGGTGGGCCAAGGCCAACTGCAGAGTGTCCCATCTAAAGGAAGCAGCCACTACTCAGCTCCAAACAGTTGTTACTATGCAGGCAATGTGAGTCTAGTGTTATAAAATATTCTGATTTTTCAAGAAAAGCTAGGAATCTGAAATTTTATGTGATATCTTATTATTTTTAAATTTTGACAACTAATTTAAAAAAATGTGATGTAATCTGTGGCACCCTCCTCCAAAAAATAATATCTGTAGGCCAGATGTGTCCTAGGGCCCTCTAGTTTTTACCTGTATGGTAGGCAGTGAGGAAGCATCCAAAATATTTAAGCACAGGAAAAACAATTTGATTTAAAAAATCATCCTAGCAGCAGTATGCAGAGTGAATCGTAGGACGTGGGATTGCCAGAGGCATGGTGGCCAATGAGAAAGACAGACTATAATGAGGCCTAAACTAGGGCAGAAGTGATAGGAACAGAGAGGTAGGGTTGGATTTTTAAAACATTTCAGAAATAGAGCAGATTCATTGTGGCAACTGATAGGATATGATAGTTGAGGAAGAGGGAAGAATAATGGCACCTAGGTAGATGTTATTTAAGGATATAGGAAACAAGAGATTTAGAATGGAAAACATAATTTTATAAATGTTCAATTTGAAGTATCTTTACAAAAAATGCAAAATGCATTGGGAAATATTGGACTTGATTAGAAGTCAAGGGAGAGAAATTATGGCCAAAGCCAAAATTTTCAAATCAGAAGAAATACCAACAGCTTTTTTTCAGGGTCTGATTTTCTACTTAAGGATTATTTATTTCTCTGCTTTAAAAAAATACTAAGTTTGTGGTATCCCTTGGAATTTTTGCTGTTATTTAGCCATTACTGATCATTAGTATCAGCATCACAGACTCATAGTTTTCATAGAATTCCAGAGCTAAGGGGGGTCTTAAGCATTGTTTAGTCTCCCTCTCACTGGATCCTTGAATCACCATTCAACATCACTGGCAAGTAGTCATGCCACCTCTACCAAGACAGTTCCAGTGACCAGGAGCTCATCCACCCTTGTTCCATGTTAGGATTCTTAGATCATTGAATAGCTTTTCAAAACATTTGCTTAAAATATGTCTTTTTATCACTTTGTTTCATTGGTTAAAACTCTGAGTCACATAGAATAAACAGATATAAACATCCAAGTGAGACAAAGTTGTAGGTGTACAGAAGCAAAAAGTAGATAAATCATAAGGAGGAAGGTAACAAGGCACATGAACAGTTTTGTGCACCACACCTTTAAAAAACAACAAATAATTTTGGAAGAGTTTAGAAGTGACCAACAGAAGATGTGCAGGTTTAAAAATGGATTCTAACAAGAACCCTCTGAGAACCTGGTGTAGAAGTTGCTGTTGGGGAAAAGGCCTGTGGGACCTGAGGATTTGGGATGGAAAGGAGATTTGCTTTTTTATTTTTTTAAGTTAGAGTACAGTGGCATAATTATGGCTCACTGCAGCCTCAACCTCTTGGGCTGAAGATCCTCCCACCTCAGCCTCCCAAGGAGCTGGGACTACAGGTACATACACACCACTATGCCTGGCTAACTAAAAAAATTTTTTTTTTTCTGGAGACGGGGGTCTTGCTATGTTTACTAAGCTGGTCTCAAACTCCTGGACTCAAGCTGTCCTCGCACCTCAACCTCCCAAAATGCTGGGATTACAGGTGTGAGCCACTGTCACTGTGCTTAGCCTGCTTTTTCTTTTATACACTTTTTACTTTTTTATTCCTTGCCATGTATATATATTTATTAGTCAGAGACAAAATGATCCAATCCTATCAGTATATGTGGTTCTTCCCTGTCCCCACCCACACTGCTCATTGCTCCTTACATGGCTGTTACATTTTAGCCTTCAGGTGTCAACTTAAATGGTTACCTCATCAGAGATGCATTGATGATCATCTTTTAAAAATGGGTTTATAGCTCCACACCATTATTTCTTATGCTATTACCCAGTTCATTTTCTTTTTATAATTGTAGAATCTATAATTATGTATATATTTGCTTTTATTCATTGTCTGCTTCATGGTAACTCCCTGACTTTTTCTTTATTACTTCATACTCAGCTTCTAGTATAATATCTGGCATATGGTAGTGAAGAATAAATGTGTTTTAGTGAATGAGTTAATACAGAAGGTTCAGAGTAAATTCTTGCCTACAGTTTTATCTAAGAAGATAACTGGAGATGTCTACAGTGAGACCAGAATAGAGAAAGGAGATTAAAAGTTAAGCAAGTGAAATTTAGAAAACGTTTATAGGGTTCTATGTAATAGACAATTAAGCATTAGACTCAATTTTAAAGAAAATTGTTGAATAATTATTTCTATAGTCCCTTAAAAATAGTATTTTTTCCTAATTTGGAATATATAAATTATGGTTTGGTCTAAAAGAAAGGAAATATACCAAGTTCTCCATTAGTATTTTGTGATAAATGTGATAAACTTTGATCATATTCCCCAAAAATCATTATGATCCAAATTAGAATGGTTTTTCTTGACATATTTTACAAATAATTAATTTTAATTTTTAGTTTTGTTTCATCACATAAGATGTCAGATATTTCTTTATCAAATTCTGCTATGCCCAGGTTCAGTGCATCCTCCATGACAAAATTACCTCAACAAGCCAAAAATGCCGTTCTTGTAAGAAGAAGCACTTCTTTGTTTTTCTTTTAAATTTTGCCCAAGTGCTTAAACTTTCAATGATTGTTATTTTTTATCTCAAATGTAGGATCATTTCCAAGAAAGAAAACCACAAAATCTGTCACCAGAGATTGAGAAGCTATGCTTTACTTGCTCTGAAAAAAACCCAAATTCTTCAAATTATAAAAAAGTGGATTTTTAAAATTAGAAACAGTGAATGTAAAAAGGAAGTTGATTTCAGGTAAGAACTCTTTAAAGACACTTTAAGATTATATCAATAAAAAACTTTTTACAAAGAAATTCAGCATTCCTTTTTCCTTGGTTCATTTTAAAGATTAGAGCCTGAATATTTTATTTATTAAAGACATTAAAATTTTCAAGCCTCAGTGAGCTAAGCTCCTTAAGATGTTTCGAATATCATATACCTCCGTTCTTGACAACCCATATATTTAATGCTGTTTATTCAAACATTATATTGACTTGATAAACTTACTTCTACTGATTTGAATACAGTATGTTAATTTTGTAAAGTGTAAAGTCATTGAGAAATCCAGATGAGATCAGCTAATTTTTCAAAACTTGAAGTTGTATTTTAGTTAACCAGTTATTTCACAATCAACAGGTTCAATGAAAATGTCAGATTAAATCTCATTGGTTGCCCCACTGCTAGCCATTTTAGAAAAGGAAACTGTGTTGCAGTTTCTGTCTCCTTGAAGAGTCAAAAGATTTGAGACCTGTTCACAGTGTTTTGTTTTTCTTTGTTTAAGACCAGTCAAGTGAAGCAGTGGGAGTGCAGAAGAAACAAAGAAATTTGTAACTGGTTATGATCAATTAGTTGTAAACACCACTTCCCTTGGACCAGGCTGTTCACATATTTATTAAATGACATAACTTTTCAATATGTTTAAAGAAATAACTTTACAGTTCCTACCATTTGCAGTTTATGAAGTCTAATTTTCCCCAACAGACTTCCTACAGAGTTATGCATACTGAAGTTTATTTGATACATTAACTTCACAGAAATCTTCATTTATTTTATTGTATTTAGTATTATTTATTGTGTATTTTTAAATAAATTGTGTTAAAAATAGTTATTTTTACTTTTTCTTCTTTCTCCCAGTATGTATCATCCTGATGATGAAACTGATGAAATGAAGTCTTTATTGGGAATATTTGATGGTATTTTCTAAAACAAACAAATACTTTTTATATTAATAAGAGAAAGAATAAAGACACCTAATCACAAAGCACACTTTTTATTTTTAAAAGGTAGTTCATAATTGTTCAGAGTTTTTTCTCCTGAATTTGATTAGCTTTGTTCACCTTTTGCAACAAAATATATGGACTGATTTATTTTCCCATTATATTGTAACTTCTTGAAAAGCTCTTTTACAGTGGCTTTGTTTCAGTAATCCCTTAAGTTAAGGCTTATTGCACTTAGAAATAATTATTTGGTTATTAATTGGATTTTGACAAGAACCAATGTAAAATTTTATTTTTATGTTTTCTTAAGAAGAAAAATATTCTATGAAAGCAAAATAATGCTAACTTAATGAATCTGCTTACTATATGGATTAATCACTAATATTATTCCCATGTATTTTGTTTCACTAAAGATTTTTAAGAATCCAATGGCTGTTTGAACCTACTGTTGTCTAACTTTGAGCAACAGTAAATGAAATATTAATCAGTATAGATTGTTGTTTTCATTTAGCTTGTTTTTCAATGTCGTGAATTCTAAAACTTTATGTTGACTTTTACTGTAGTAAAAAGATTTTATATTTTTTTCCAATGAATTACATTTCAAATTCATTTATTGATAAGTGTTATATAGGTACCCTAAGCAATGTTTATTATCAAAATTTTAATAGGTACCATGAGAAGTTGAAGCCCACTTAAGAATTTTTAGAAAATATTTTTTTCTTTTTAAAAAACTTTTATTTTAGATTCAGTGTTATCTGTGCAGGAGTGTTACATAGATAAACTCATATCATGGGGATTTGTTGTACAGATTATTTCATGGCCCAGGTACTAGGTCTAGTATCCAATAGTTATTTTTCCTGATCCTCTCCCTCCTTCCACTGTCCACCCTCAGGTAGACCCCAGTGTCTGTTGTTCCCTTCTTTGTGTCCATGAGTTCTCATCATTTAGCTCCTACGTATAAGTGAGAACATGCTGTATTTGGTTTTCTGTTCCTTTGTTAGTTTACTAAGGCTTCCAGCTCCATCCGTGTTCCTGCAAAAGACATAATCTTATTCTTTATTATGGCCATATATGTAAAATGTTTTCTTTATCCAGTCTACCATTGATGAGCATTTAGGTGGATTCCATGTCTTTGTTATTGTGAATAGTGCTGTGATGACCGTACGTGTGCATGTGTCTTTATGGTAGAATGATTTTTATTCCTTTGGCTATATACCCTATGATGGGATTGCTGAGTCAAATGGTGGTTGTTTTTAGGTCTTTGAGGAATCACCACACTGCTCTCCACAATACTTGAACTAATTTACACTCCCACTAACAGTGTGTGTGTTCCCTTTTCTCTGTAACCTTGCGGCATCTATTATGTTTTAACTTTTTAATAACAGCCATTCTGACTGGTGTGAGATGATATCTCATCGTAGTTTTGATTGTCATTTCTCTAATGATCAGTGATATTGATCTTTTATATATATATATGCTTGTTGGCCTCATATACGTCTCCTTTTGAAACATGTTTGTTCATGACCTTTGCTCACATTTTAATGAGATGATTTTTTTTTTCTTTGTAAATCTAAGTTCCTTAAGATGCTGGATATTAGACCTTTGTACAGATGCATAGTTTGCAATTTTCCCCATTCTGTAGGTGATTTCTTTACTCTGTTGATAATTTATTTTGCTGTGCAGAAGTTCTTAAGTTTAATTAGATCCCATTTGTCAGTTTTTCCTTTTGTTGACATTGCTTTTGGCATCATTGTCATGAAACTTTTGCCCATTCCTATATCCCAAATGGTATTGCCTAGGTTGTGTTCCAGGGTTTTTATATTTTTGCATTTTACATTTAAGTCTTTAATCCTCTTGAATTGGTTTTTGTATATGGTGTATGAAAAGGGTCCAGTTCAGTCTTCTGCATACAGCTTGCCAGTTATCCTAGCACCACTTATTGAATAGGAAGGGAGTCCTTTCCCCATTGTTTGTTTTTGACAACTTTGTCAAAGATCAGATGGTTGCAGGTGTGCAGCCTTATTTCTGGGCTCTGTGTTGTGTTCCATTGGTCTATGTGTCTGTTTTTATACCAATACCATGCTGTTTTGGTTATTGTTGCCCTGAGTATAGTTTGAAGTTGGGTAATGTGAGACTTTCAGCTTAGTTCTTTTTGCTTAGGATTGCCTTGGCTATTTGGGCTCTTTTTTGGTTCCATATGAATTTTAAAATAGTTTTTTCTAGTTCTGTGAAGAATGTCATTCATAGTTTGATAGGAGTAGCATTTAATGTATGAATTGCTTTGGGCAGTGTGGCCATTTTAATGATGTTCACTTTCTTATCCATGAGGATGGAATGTTTTTCCATTTGTTTGTGTCATTTCTGATTTCTGTGAGTAGTGTTTTGTAATTCTGTTTGTAGATCTCTTTCACCTACTTGGTTAGCTCTATTCCTAGGTATTTTATTCTTTTTGTAGCAATTGTGAATGGGATTGTGTTCCTGATTTGGCCCTTGGCTTGGCTGTTGGTGTGTAAGAATGCTAGTTATTTGTGTAGATTGATTTTGTATCCTGAAACTTTGCTGAAGTTGTTTATCAGCTGAAGGGGCTTTTGGGCCAAGACTATGGGGTTTTCTAGATACAGGATCAGGTCATCTGCAAACAAGGGTAGTTTGTCTTTCTCTGTTCCTACTTGGATGCCTTTTATTTCTTTCTCCTGCCTGATTTCTCTGACCAGGACTTCCAATACTATGTTGAATAGGAGTAGTGAGAGAGGGCATCCTTGTCTTGTGCTGGTTTTCAAAGGGAATGTTTCCAGCTTTTTCCCATCCATTGATGTTGGCTGTGGGTCTGTCATAGATGGCTCTTATTATTCTGAGGTATATTCCTTCAGTACCTAGTTTATTGAGAGTTTTTTTTTTTAAACATGAATGAATGTTGAATTTTATTAAAAGCCTTTTCTTCATCTATTGAGAAAATTATGTGGTTTTTGTCCTTAGTTCTGTTTATGTGATGAATCACGTTTATTGATTTGCATATATTGAACCAGCCTTGCATCCAGGGAGGAAGCCTACTTGATCATAGTGTATTAGCTTTTTGATGTGCTGCTGGATTTGGCTTGCAAGTATTTTGTTGAGGATTTTTGCATCAATATTCATCAAAGATATTGGCCTGAAGTTTCCTTTTTTGTTGTCTCTTCCAGGTTTTGGAATCAGGATGATATGGGCCTCATAGAATGAGTTGAGGGGGAGTCCCCCTTCCTCGATTTTTTGGAATTGTTTCAGTGGGAATGGTACCTGCTCTTCTTTGTACATCTGGTAGAATTTGTCTATGAATCTGTGTGTGGTCCTGGTCTTTTGTTGGATGGTAGGCTTTTTTTCTCTCTCTCTTTTTTTTTTTTGAGATAGAGTCTTGCTCTTGTTGCCCAGGCTGGAGTACACTGGTGCGGTCTCAGCTCACTGCAACCTCTGCCTCCTGGGTTCAAGCGATTCTCCTGTCTCAGCATCCTGAGTAGCTGGGACTACAGGTGCGCGCCACCATGCCCAGCTAATTCTTGTATTTTTAGTAGAGACGCGGTTTAACCATGCTGGCCAGGATGGTCTCGATCTCTTGATCTCGTGATCTGCCCGCCTCGGCCTCCCAAAGTATCTGGATTATAGGCATGAGCCACTGTGCCTGGCTGCTTGGCAGGCTTTTTATTACTGACTGAATTTTGGAGTTCATTACTGGTCTGCTCAGGGAATCAATTTCTTCCTCATTCAGTCTTGAGAGGGCATATGTGTCCAGGAATTTATCCGTCTCTTCAAGGTTTTCTAGTTTGTGTGCATAGAGGTGTTCATAGTAGTTTCTGATGCTTACTTTTTTATTTTTTTATTTTTTTGAGATGGAGTCTCACTCTGTTGCCCAGGCTGGAATGCAGTGGCAATTTTGGCTCACTCCAAGCTCTGCCTCCCGAATTCATGCCATTCTCCTGCCTCAGCTTCCTGAGTAGCTGGGACTATAGGCACCTGCACACACCCAGCTAATTTTTTGTATTTTTAGTGGAGACAGGGTTTCACTGTGTTAACCACCGTGGTCTTGATCTCCTGACCTCGTGATCTGTCCGCCTTGGCCTCCAAAGTGCTGGGATTACAGGTGTGAGCCACTGCACCTAGCCTCTGATGCTTATTTTTGTTTCTGTCAGGTCAGTGGTAACATCGCCTTTGTCATTTCTAATTGTGTTTATTTGAATTGTCTCCCTTTTTTCTTTATTAGTCTACTAGCAGATTATCTTATTAATTTTTTTAAATAACCAACTCCTAGATTCATTGACTTTTTGAATGGTTTATGGTTTGCTCTTGCTTCTCTAATTCTTTTCAGTGGTGATGTTGAGTTGTTAATTTGAGATCTAACTTACTGATATAGGCATTTAGTGCTATGTATTTCCCTCTTAACCACAGCCTTAGCTGTGTCCCAGAGATTCTTCTGTTTTTATCTTTGTTCTCATTAGTTTCAAAGAACCTCTTGACTTCTGCCTTAATTTCATTATTTACCCAAAGTCATTCAGGAGCAGGTGGTTTAATTTCCATGTACTTGCATGGTTTTGAGTGATTGTTTTACTCTTCACTTCTATTGTTATTGCACTGTGGTCCAAGAGTGTGTTTTGTATGATTTCAGTTCTTTTGCATTTGCTGAGGATCATTTTATGTCCGATTGTGTGGTCAGTTTTAGAGTAGGTACCATGTGGCAAGGAGAAGAATATATTGTCTGTTGTTTTGGGATGGAGAGTTCTGTAGAGGTTTATTAGATCCATTTGGTCCAATGTTGAGTTCAGGTCCTAAATATCTTTGTTAATTTTCTGCCTCACTGTTCTGTCTAATACTGTCAGTGGAGTGTTGAAGTTTCCAACTGTTATTGTGTGGGAGTCTAAGTCTCTTTGTAGGTCTCTAAGAGCATGCTTTATGAATTTGGGTGCTCCTGTGTTGGGTGCATATATATTTAGGACAGTTAGGTCTTCTTGTTGGATTGAACCCTTTACCATTATGTAATGCCCTTGTTTGTCTTTTTAAATCTTTGTTGGTTTAAAGTCTGTTTTGTTTGAAATTAGGGTTATAACCTGTACTTTTTTCTTATTTCCATTTGCATGGTGATTTTTCTCCATCCCTTTATTTTGAGCCTGTGGGTGTCATTGTGGGTGAGATGGGTCTCCATTAGGTCTTGCTTTTTTTATCCAGCTTGCCATTTTGCCTTTTTTTTTCTTTTTTCTTTCTTTTTTTTTTTTTTTTTGAGATGGAGTCTTGCTCTGTCGCCCAGGCTGGAGTGCAGTGGCCGGATCTCAGCTCACTGCAAGCTCCACCTCCCAGATTCATGCCATTCTCCTGCCTCAGCCTCCCGAGTAGCTGGGACTACAGGCGCCCGCCACCTTGCCTGGCTAGTTTTTTTGTATTTTTTAGTAGAGACGGGGTTTCACTGTGTTAGCCAGGATGGTCTCGATCTCCTGACCTCGTGATCCGCCCATCTCGGCCTCCCAAAGTGCTGGGATTACAGGCTTGAGCCACCGCGCCCGGCCTTTTTTTTTTTTTTTTTTTTTTGACAGATTTTCACTCTGTCACTCAGGCTGGCTGGAGAACGGTGGCACAATCTCGGCTCACTGCAACCTCCACATCCCAGTTTCAAGCAATTTTCATGTCTCAAGCTCCTCAGTAGCTGGGATTACAGGCATGTGCCACCATGCCCAGCTAATTGTTGGTATTTTTAGTAGAGATGGGCTTCACTGTGTTGGCCAGGCTGGTCTCAAACTCCTAGCCTTAGTGATCTGCTCACCTCAGCTTCCCAAAATGCTGGGATTACAGGCATGAGCCACCATGCCCAGCCTCTTTGTCTTTTAAATGGCGGCATTTAGCTTATTTACATTCAAGATTAGTATTGATATGTGTGGATTTGATCTTGTAATTGTGTTGTTAGCTGGTTATTATGCTGACTTGTTTGTGTGGTTGCTTTATAGTGTCACAGTAGTCTGTGTACTTAAGTGTGTTTTTGTATTGGCTGGTAATGGTTTTTCCTTTCCATATTTAGTGCTTCTTTCAAGATCTCTTGTAAGGTGGGTCTTTTGGTAATGAACTCCTTCAGCATTTGCTTATCTGAAAAGGATTTTATTTCTCCTTTGCTTAGGAAGCTTAGTTTGTCTGGATATGAAATCCTTGGTTGAAGTTTTTTTCTTTAAGAATGTTGAATATAGGCCCCCAATCTCCTCTGGCTTATAGGGTTTCAGCTGAGTAGTCTGCTGTTAGCGTGATAGGGTTCGCTTTGTAGGTGGCTTGCCCTTTCTCTCTGGCTACCTTTAACATTCTTTCTTTCATTTTGACCTTGGGAAGTCTAATGATTATGTGTCTTGGGGATTATTTTCTTGTGTAGAATCTTGCAGGGATTCTCTGTATTTCCTGAATTTGACTGTTGGCTTCTCTAGCAAGGTTGGGGAATTTTCATGGATGATATCCTGAAATATATTTTCAAGGTCATTTGCTTTCTCTCTGTCCCTTTGAGGGATGCCAGTGATTTGTAGATTTGGTCTCTTTTCGTAGTCCCTTATTTCTTGGAAGTCTTGTTAATTCCTTTTCATTCTTTTTTCTTTATTTTGGTATGACTTATTTCAGAAAGCCAGTCTTCAAGTTCTGAGATTCTTTCCTCAGCTTGGTCTTTTCTGCTGTTATGACTTGTGATTGCATTGTGAAATTCTTGTAGGGTGAGTTCTATCGGATCAGTTAGGTACTTTTTTATACCAGCTATTTCATCTGTCAGCTCCTGTATCCTTTTATTGTGTTTCTTAGTTTCCTTGGATTGAGTTTTGCCATTCTCCTGAATCTCAATAACCTTTGTTCCTGTCTGTATTCTGAATTCTATTTCTGTCATTTCAGCCAACTCAGCCTGGTTAAGAATCCTTGTTGGAGAACTAGTGTGGTCATTTGGAGAACACAGACACTCTGATCATTTGAATTGCTGGAGTTCTTGCATTGGTTCTTTCTCAACTCTGTATGTGGGGGTTTCTTTAACTGTTGTGTAGATTGAGTACAGTCAATAGATCTGTTTTCTAGATGTTTTCACAAGGCCAAGGCTTTTTGCATGGTCTTTTTTTGTAGCTGACTTCTTGTCTTTGGCTTCACAGTGGGTATGTTAGCAAGGTATTTTTGTCGTTGAAGCTTTGGTGTGATCCAGTAGGTGGTGCTTAGGGGTAGTTGTCAGTTGGTAGGTAGGCTGTTGCTCAGTTGTGTGGCTCCCCTATATTTCTGCAGTTGCAGCTGTGCTCCCTCTCAATGCTCTGAAAGTATGTGCTCCTCTCCCACTTGAGTACTGGCTGGAGATTGTGGCTTGGCCCTCTCCCAGGCTGCCCACCACAGCTCTGGGGTGATCTCAGGGTTTATGTTTCTTCCTCAACTTGGAAGCAGCAGAGGAAGGGACCTTCGTAGTAGTTGTGACCAAGTATCTTTTGCCTGTTTCCTGTAGGCTCCACCCCCAGAGAGATGAAGGTCAGCAATTGCTCAGTGCAATCAGTCCAGGATGGGGGAGTTCTGTGCTGTGGGCCCAAGTCAGGGGTTCCCTGCCTAGTGATGAGCAGAGGATGTGGATGGGGTCCATAGGAGACAGACTGGCCTCCTCTCCTTCAGTTGACTGCAACTTGTTGGAGGTGTGGATAAGTCACTTAGGGTCTTCATTAGTCTGAGTGTAGCAGGGATAGTACCACTGCAGTGGCAATGGCAGAGAGGCTTTTGGTTGGCTCTGCCTCTGAAAAATGTGGAGTGTGGAGCTGCTGTTACTGGGAGTGTTCAGCCAGTGGGGTGGGATAGCTGCACTGCTGGGATGAGCTTGGGGCTCTGCTTGTTGAGGAGTAAGGGATTGAGGGCTCACCAAGAGGAGAGGCTGGTATTTGTTCCATATGGTGCCTGTGGTGTGCTATAAACTCAGGTGTATCCCTCAGGCTGTTTCTTCCCCAGAACACTGGCAGCAGGGAGGGAACTGCTGCTGTGGCAGTGGCAGAAGGGCTTTAGGATGCCTCTGGGAGCCTCTCCTCAGGGAAACTTTGGGCCACTACCAGTGGGTATGCTCAGCCATGGATGAAGTGACTGTTCTGTGGTTATGAGCCAAGGATCCTGCCTGGTAAAGAGTGGGGTGGGGGCAGGGTTCCTAGAGAAGAGGGACTGGACTCCTCTCCATATAGTGACTGTGGTATATTGGAGGTGCCAGCATAGTGACTAGGCCGTTTGTTCCTTTCCCAGCCTGAGGGCTCTTAGGGTGGTACCACTACAACTGTAGTGATGGAGTTTGACTCTGGGATTTCCTCCTCAGAGAAATGTTGGGCTGCTTATGCCTCTAATTGCAGTGATCATGCAGGGGCATGGTGGTGGTGCACTAGAGTCCCAGGTTGGGAGGCCCTGCCCAGTGAAGAGAAATGAGGACCAGGACCTGCATGGAGAACAATCTGGCTACTTTTCCATGAGTTGATTGCTCTGTCCTGGGAATTCAGACCAGCCCCTGCTCCCCACAGACTCTGCAGAGCCCAGAGACAGCAAGGGTGAGAGCTGTGAGAGAGCAAACGTGGCAACCCGTCCCTCCCACTAGGAGCTCTGTCCAGGGAGTTGCAGAACTGCTGCTGGCTCAATAGCCCCAACTGGAGAACCTGCCCAGCGAGGATATACAGGATTAGGGACCCACATAACAAACAGTCTGGCCAGTTTGTGGGACTGCGGCAGCATGCTGGGGGTCTGGTCCAGTTCCTAGTAACCTTGGATTTTCCAGTACCTGAAGCTATCCACAGTGAAGTCTGCAAAACAACAAAGATGGTGGCCCACCCCTTCTTCTGGGAGCTCACTGTGTCCCACGGAGGTATGGACCTGTTGCCAGTCCAAACACACCTGTAGGAGGTGGCTGGAGACCCCAGTTGGGAGGTCCTGCCCAGTGAGGAGGAACAAGATCAGGGATCCACTTAAGAAAGCAGTCTGCCTATGTTTTCATAGAGTAGCTGTGCTATGCTTGGGGTCTGCTCCATCCCCCAGTTGCCTCAGACTGCCCAAAGCCCAAAGGCAAGAATGGCAAAAGCTATTAAACAGTAAAGATGGCAGCCCACCCCATCCTCTGTGACCTCTATCCCAGAGAAGTTTGAAATCGGTGGGTTGGAAAACACCAGTGGGGGTAACTAGAGACCCCAGCCGGGAGATTCTGCCCAGTGAAGAGAAATGCGATCTGGGATCCATGTGAATAAGCAATTTGACTGCTTTTCCATATAGTTTCTGGGCTGTGCCAGGGGACCACTGCAGTCCCTAGTCAACTGGGACTCCCTAGAGCCCAAAGGCAACAATGGCTAAGGCTGTGAAATAACAGAGATGGTGGCCTGTCTCTGCCCTTGCGCGCTCCATCTCAGGGAGCTGTAATGCTGCTACTAGTGGCTGGCTTGTTTCCCAAGCCAGTGGGTCTTATCCTGAGAGATTCCATGGAAACAAGGCCTGCAAACTGTCACTTCCTAGGGACATGTATAGGGGTCTAACCTGCTTTGCTGGAGCTGCAGCTGCTTTTGCTAGGAAGCCTGGGTATCTAAGGCTGCTGGGGCTGTGTGTGTGCCTGAGTGGCTGCTCTGCCAAGATTCCATGTAGCTCTGCATGTCAGACTGAATGCCCTGATGGAGTGGGTCCGTGAGAGGGTCTCCTGACCCAATAGTTGCAAAGATTCATGGGAGAAGCGTGGGTCCCAGGGGTTGCTCACTCACTCACCACTTCCCTGGGCTGAGGAGGCTCTCCTTGCTCCATGTGACTCCTGGGTGGGCAGTCATCCTGCCTTGCTTTTCTCCATTCTCCATGGGTCAGGTTGTTTCCTTGATGAGTTTCCAATGCATGTACTTGGATGTTTCCATTGAAGGTGCTGTATTTACTCACCTGTTCCATTTCTCTTCATGAGAGTGGCATACACTAGCTACTTCTATTCAGTCATGTTGGCCAACTCTGTATCAATATTGTTTTCTTTAAGCATAAAAACCTTAGAGATAAGAGAAGTAAAGAAGAGAGACTTCCACATGAAATTGTTATTGTTATTATTGGTAAACATTTATGAGGCATCATATGAATTAAACTTAGATAAAAAGCTTAAAAAAAAAAACTAAGACTTTGTCCCTATGTTAAACAATAAGGGCAATCAGTCCTTTTATTTTAGTCCTCTTTACAACTGGTGTGTTTCTGCATCTGAATCAATCACGCTACAACCTTTAAAGGTTCTTAAACTCCATTAAAATGAGAAATTGGTGCACTACATTCTGCTCATCTCACATACATAGATGTTGACACTAAAGAAATAGCAATTTAATTCAGCATGACTTATTGTGATCTGCTAAGTGAAAAGCACTGTACTTGGTACTGTAAAGGATGAATACACTGTTTCTTTTCTTGTGGAGCTTAGTTTACATTCTGGTAGAGAAGTTAAGATATGTAATAAAGCAATAATAAAATATAGAGTACATCACAGCAATACCCAGAAACTATTTGCTAAAGAGATTAATATGGCTAGAAGGGAACCTGGTACTAATCATCAGGACAATGGGAGAACGACCCTGAAGGCATTTTAGAGTTCTTTGAGGCTGCTCCCCGCATCACAGTCTGAGAATGTTAGGATCTTGAGGGCAGCAAGGGCTTGCTACCTTGAGCCTAGGTAGGGTAGGCTAGGGTCTCTCTGCTCTCTGCATTCAGGAGCAGGACTCCTCAGCCAGTGGTGGCTCAACTGCCTCAGGTACAGCTCAGCTTGTTCCTCCAAATGGTACAAACTGTAAACCTTGGCAGCACCACATCTTCATTCAAACAGGCCCAGATGTGGCTCATGCTCAAACTACGGAAGGTACAAACTGTAAGCCTTGGCAGTTCCATGTGCAGAATGCAAGAACTAGGGAGGTGTGACTTCCTCCACTTAAATATCTGAGGGTGATTGAAAAGCCTAGGGGCCCAGGTAGTAATTTGTCACAGGGGTGCAACCACTGCTGAGTTCTCTTACTAGGGTAATGCTTAGGAGAGCCACAGGTGCTGGGCCACCCTTGAGACACCAGAATTGTAGAGTCACCGGCAGGTGGTAATGCCTGCCTGGGAAAGTTACAGGCATCAGACTCCAGCCCATGAGAGCAGCGATGTGAGTTGCACCAGCAAAGCCATAGGGGCAGGGCTGCCTGAGGCCTTTGGGGCTCCTCCTCCCAACCCTAGTGTGCATGGAGTTTAGGGAGATTATTCTCCAACTTTAAAATTTAATGTCTAACCTGCTAGGTTTTGAACTTGCTTTGGGCCTGTTACTCCTTTCTTCTTTCTTTCTTCTTCCCTATTTCTCCCTTTTGGAATGGGAATGTGTACCCTATGCCTGTCCCACCATTGTATCTGGGAAATAGATAACTTGTTTTGATTTCACAATTTCCCAGATGAGACTTTGGGCTTTGGACTTTTAAGTTGGTGCAGGACAAGTTAAGATTTGGGAGATTTGGAGGATGGGAAGATTTTGCATTGTAAGAAGGACATGATTTTGGGAAGTGAGGAGCAGAATGCTGTGGTTTCTTCCGACTAAAACTCATGTTGAGGCTTGGCCCCCAATGTGGCAGTGTTGAGGAGGAAGTAAAAGCATGGAAAAGAAAGGTGATTAGGTTGTTAAGAGAAATTAATGCCATTCTCAAAGGAGTAGTTCTAACTCTGTAGGACTGGTTAGTTACTGTGAGGCCAGGTGGTTATATAAAGTGAGGCTGCCTCTCATGTTTTGTCTCCTTGCGCTTGCCTGCTTCCACTTCTGCTTCTATGGCATATTATGATGAAGCATGAGGCCCTTACCAGAAGCCAACCAGAAGTGGTTAACTGATCTTGTACCTCTCAGCCTCCAGAATCACGAGCTGAAATAGACCTCTTTCCTTTATAAATTACCCAGCCACAGGTATTCTATTATAGCAACAGGAAACAGACTAAGACAATCTCCTAAGTAATCAAAATGAATAGAAAATTAACAGCATTATTGTAGACATGCCAAACTTTTCGCAAGTGTTTAACTGGAAAATTATATGTACATTAAATATTTGTAACTCAAAAAAACCCTGTTACATATACTAACCACGTAAGTCCAATCACTGGCTATTCTTTTCATGAAATTAATAGTCATAAGTTTTCCTATTTATAAGTTTTAAATATATTGGATTTATTTGTTCATATAGGATAAACCATAGAATGGAGCTTTTCATAAAACTCACTGTTGGGTTAAATTTTTTCAAAAGGTTTCCCAATTAAAAAGTTATTCGATAGGCTATATTTTCTTATCTTATTGGCATAATGGCACCTACCATGTAGATACATAGTGAGAACTTACTAAGCCACTGCATAGAGATTTCTTAGTTTAGATGTAGATACGTAGTATGTGTTCAATACATGGTAGATGTTTGTACTCCCCAAAACATCCTTAACAGCACTTTCAATAATCCATTGCAAAGGGGGGAATAATACAATGTCCATTTGTATTATTTCACTTGCATTAGAACTTGACAGATGAAATCTTGACTTTCCACAGATGTATTATTCATAAAAAAAATGTATCCCAGACTGCCCTCCTTTATATACTTCCTTGCACTTTCAGGCAGATCCCCCTCTCTTTATCTCTTCCTCACCAACACTATTAGTTGGTTTATGGTCAGAGCATACAAATATATTTTATTTTTACCTTAAGTAAAATATAATTAGTAAATAAATATCCTGCAAATTCTATTATAATACATTGTAAAGCCAAATTGAAATGATTACAGAATTATTCACTATTTTAAGTTTTGGCACAATTTACCCCTTAGTAGAGTCATTCAGAGTCTCTTTACCATGACCCTATTTCTAGAAAACATTCTCATCAAACACAGTAGGGAACCATTCTTTGAGGACCCTTAGCCTATGGGTCACATGGATAATATTACTTATGGCATGCTAGCTAATAACAGGTGTGTATATTTAAGAATTTTTCTTTTGTGGTAATAGAGTAGGCACCAGTGATGAGGAAGTAAAAGCATGGAAAAGTAACTAAGCTAAGAATTAAGCTTAAAGTAAGTAAGCTAAGAACTTTCAGTCTGGGTTTTGAATAGGTAGTAGAACAAAACAAAAAGGAAAACCCTGACACTTCTTATCTTTTGTCATTTCAACTCCTGGCTGCCCATAGTTAAGGGCCTTGCCACTCAATCTGAAGACTAGTAACATGGAAAACCCCTGGGAGCTGGCTAGAAGCTCAGCATCTCAGGCCACACCCCAGGCTTTCTGAGTAAGAATCTGCATTTTAACAAGATCCCCAGGTGATAATGTACACATCAAAGTGTAAGAAGCACTTGTTTAAGGTGGAAAGGAAAGGAAAGAGGCACTATCAGAATTTTAAGAGAATCCATTCCAGGAGACAATATAAGAGTAATGATGATTACTTGGTTTTCTGCACATATATTTCCTATTTTAAATATAATATAATATAGCTCTTGTTTAATTGCCTTTCAGTATAGGCTGTTCCTTCACCAACTGTGTAACTTATCTCTATAATTCCCATGCATCAACTGGGTATTCTTTTTATGTAGCTTGAGAGGCACTTACTTAGATGCTCTATAAAGTTGTTTTAATTAACATAATAAAACCAGATAATTCAAAAGAACAATCTTTGTTTCAATTTGGAAACTTTTCCATAAACTAACATATGCCTTAAAAATCCGTACATACTTTAGCAAAACAAAATGGAAACAAGCAAACAAACAAACAAAAAACCTGGTAATATTGTATTCTGAAAGATTTAGAAAAATCTGCAGAAAGCTGCACTTGCGTATTATGTGTTGTAGCTATAAAATTTTTACTTTAAAAAGGAATTAAAGTTAAGCTGACAGCATTTTGCCTTACGACAGCAGGTGGCTTCAATTCTTTAGAAAGTACGTACATAATAAAGTCTTTTTTTTTAAGTTTCTATATTGATCAGTTTGGAAACTTAAATCTTTTACCATTTAGAAACTAGAAAAGTAATTTTAAAGCTAAAATGGTTTTACTACAATTTTTTACATGACTGATTTACTCTGTGTTTTTTTAAATTTCTGTGATTTTATTCTTTCTGTTATCTAACATGTTTTTAAACAAGGGAAATAATTGAATGGTACAATGAAAGAACCTTAGAGATTCTAGTTCAAAATTTCAGCTTATGGAAGGGAAAACAGCCCCCCAGAATATTAAATGCCTTGCCCGTAGTTTCTCCGCAAGTAATTTGTGGAACCAGAACTGGAACCCAGGCTGGTTTATTGCTTTTCCTACTTCAATTCCTAATGTTGAGGATTATATCTCAATGCTCACTTTTTTAAACTTTTTATCTTTTGTTCAGAAATGTAAAATGTACTTTACTGTCTTCTTCCTCAAATGTGTTAAAGAACTCTTATCTGCTATGAACTTACAATAATCCAATTCTAAACACATTTTTACCCATAATTATTGCTACACTTACACTTTTGAAATATAGTGGACATACAGTATACGGTATGTGACAGAGTAGAACGGTCTTGCTATGCATTACTGCTTGAAAACAGCCAACTATCTTATTGTTCTTTCATTTAATGGTGATTGAAGAGTTGCTATGTCTTACCCATGGAATCATGAAGAAGTCCCAGAAAGATTAATATGGCCATATGGTATTTCAAGGGGGCTCATTGATGACTGAGGTAACAGTGATCAAAATGCAATACAAATATATGGGCCTTTGAAATTATCAAGAGCTTTAAAAATTAATATCACCACTATCAAATTACATTACCAGATAGCTCTGTTTTCATGTTTTCTCTAGATTCTTCAGAAGATTTACTGTGTCTGAACTTCTTAAGGAGATAACATGCAGACATGGTCAAATTTTACAAAAAGGAAAGCTCCACATTCTTTTGGATAGTATATTATAAAAAGAGGATGGAGTAAATTTGAAGAGTAACAAGAAGTCACTGAGGAACAGATTGACCAGCAGACTGTAGAAGGAGATAAAGAGGCAAGAATAGGAACTGAAAGCACTCAGAAATCCCCCTCTGGCAAGCTGATGTTAGAACCACCTGGATGCATATAATGGATATAGCTGATATTTGCAATTTGGGCTAAAAGGAATTATAAAATCCAGCACTTTTTAATAATAGATGAAGAAATTCATGTTTTTAACTAGAAGAAAATATTTTACTTGGAAAACTTTATTTTTGAAAATCAAAGTATTTTACTTATATGTATTTAAAATGTAGTTTTAGATAAAAAGAAAAAACAGATATCCTTCCCTATTTTGATGTATTTTGAGATATTAATCAGTATTTTTGTTTTTGTTTTTGTTTTTTTTCCCTATGACTTTACTCATTGAAGCAGCTAGACTATGAACTAGACATTCCTTTTGGAAGAGTTTTCAAATCTTTGATATTTAAAAATTTTAAAAGCCAAGATTCAGCCTTGAGACAAAAGAATTAGAAAAACACCTGACAGGTCAAAGCCAGTTTTTCCTGTCCCCAAGACTGAAGACTCTCTGGACTTGTGGAAAAGGAGAGAAGTCAGAGGAAAAGAAAAGAGCCTAGATGCTGGGTACCTGAAAAACACCTGTACCCAGCTTTCTCCTGGATTGATTCTGAAGCAGGGGGGTGGGTAGGGTGGGATACAAGTTTAAGGGATAGTAGAACATCTCCCTCTGCATAATTTTGGGGAATTCAAGAACAGAAGGAACATCATTTTTTTCTATTTAATCTGGAGTTCACCCTATGTTCACCGTATGCTAGAGTTCACCCCCAGAGTTCACCCTGTGCTAGCCCAGGAACAATATAGTAGCGATGGCAATATGGTACATTAGACTTACAAAGGGGGACTGAAATAGCCTCACAGAGTACCTTTGTGCCCCAGCATAATGGTCGGAAGAGCAGCAGATCTTTTCCTATAAGACAGAGGCTAGTAGAGAGAAGGGGTAGGAACTTTTAGTGTCTCATTAATTTTATCACTCTCCCAAAAGTTACAGTAAGGGAAGAAACCACCCCTCTTATTTTTTTATGCCCAATTTCTGCCTCCAAAGAAAGAAGAAGTAAAAACTAAAGGGCAGAAATGAAATCCACAGGCAGACAGTCCAGCACCACACCCTGGGCCTGGTAGTTAAAGACTGACCCCGATCTAATTGGTAATGTTATCTATAGATTACAGACATTGTATAGAAAAGCACTGTGAAAATCCCTGTCCTGTTCTGTTCCATTCTAATTATCGGTGTGTGCAGCCCCCAGTCACATACCAGCTGCTTGCTCAATCATCATGACCCTCTCACGTGGAACCCTTAGAGTTGTGAGCCCTCAAAAGGGACAGGAATTGCTCACTCGGGGAGCTCGGTTGTTGGAGATGTGAGTCCTGCTGAAGCTCCCGGCTGAATAAAACCTTTCCTTCTTTAACTCAGTGTCTCAGGGATTTTGTCTGTGGCTTGTCCTGCTACATTTCTTGGTTCCCTGACCAGGAAGCAAGGCGATTCCAGACAGTCGAGGCAGCCCCTTAGGCGGCTTATGCCTGCCCTGTGGAGCATCCCTGTGGGGGACTCCAGCCAGCTTGAGCAATGCAGATCCTCAGAGTATTCCCGGGTAGACAGTTGCCCCAGTGGAACGCCTCACCGGAGCAGCACATGGCAGGCTACTGTGGAGGATCAACGCAGTGACTGAATACTGGGAAGGAACTGGCACTTGGAGTCCGGACATCTGAAACTTGGTAAGACTAGTCTTTGGAACTTGCCCACTCTATTTGAGTGGAAGCGTGGCCCAATCACTCATGGTATGCCTGTACCAGCACTTTGGTTTTTGTTTTTGACTTGACTTGGATTGCTTGATACTTTGGTTTTTGTTTTGACCTGGCTTGGATTTCTTGATACTCTGATTTTGGTTTTGATTCTGGTTTGTGTTTGGATGAACGGAGGCAAGATGGTGCACTTCTGGGTTCTTCATCCCCCAACTTTTTCCCGCACACGCGAAAATGCAGCCGGGGACCCGGGAAGGTGCAGACCAACTAGGCATGCGCCAGGTGATGTCAATCTGAAGAGACCAAGATTTACCTGGTCGCACCTGCGGAACACCCCCCGACACGCCCGTGCCCCGCCTATTGCCCTCCCAATCCTAGAAAAGCCGCTCCGGAGGGACGCCACACGCTGGCCTTCCTCAGTCCTCCACTCCTGTCAGGATGTCAGGACTGCAGGAACTCTGTCCGAGAGCCCCCACTGGGGGACTCTGTCGGCCTTCTTTGCCGGAGGCCGACAGACCTCTTCCCCACACCTTAGGTGACCAAAATAAACTTGCAGTTTTGCTCCTACCCTTGCCTAGTCGCTGGTTCTTTTGTGCCCGCTCTGGTGGTCTTAGAAAAACAAATCAGTTGGTGCCGAACCTGGGAGGAGACCCCTCCTCAGGGCCCCCAGGGTCTGGGGAGCCTCCTCCTCCTCCTTGTTCCACGCTGCAGACGGACCAGGACCTGAGACCCACTTCCCTCACTCTCATGGCCTCTCTGGGGTAAGTGCCCTTGTCTCCTCTTTACCTCTCTCAGCCAAAATCCTGCGCAGGTCCGAGGTCCATTTGGAGCCACCAAGTGGCTCGGGAGACCCGTTCAGGACGGAGACGTCTGCCTGAAGGTAATCTCCACTTTGGCTCCATGAGCCTCCAGTCTGTCTCTGCTGGTTCCAAAGGACGCTTTGAAGCCAGGCAGGGATCCATTTCCATTTCCATTGTGTCCATTGTGTCGGTAAAGAGGAAACAAATGGGAAACCCCCAGTCCAAATTTCCAAAGAGCACCCCCTTGGGGTGCCTCCTAGCCAATTTAAAAACCTTACAGCTCGAACAAGACCTTAGGAGGAAGCGGTTAATTTTCCTTTCCACTGTGGCGTGATTGACCTTAGCAATTTCTGCCAGCAGCTAGGCAAGTGGTCTGAAATTAATTACTTACAAGGCTTTTGGGCCTTAAGCTCTTGTCCCTATACTCCTCCTTCTCTCCCCGCTCTCTCCACCCCCTCCCTTCCTGCCCAGACTCCTCCTCCTCCCCCCATCCAGACTCCTCCTTCCTCTTCCTTACCTACTAGTAATCCACTCAGTCCTGTGCTTCCTTCGGGGCCCCCAACTGGCTGTCTTGAGTCTCCTATCTCTGCACACACCCGCTCTAAGTGCTCTGCTGATGCCTCCACTCCTGCCCCACACCCTCCTACAGTGTTAGCGCCTTTGCGAGAGGTGGCTGGGGTGGAGGGGGTAGTCAGAGTACATGTCCCTTTTTCATTGGCCGATCTTTCCAAAATTGAGAAGCGTTTAGGTGATTTCTCAGCTAATCCTACCATATACATAAAGGAATTTAGATACCTTTGTCAGGCCTATGACTTAACTTGGCATGACCTCCAGGTTATCCTAACCTCCACCCTAAACCCTGAGGAGCAAGAGCGCATCCTAGCGGCCGCCAGGCAGCACGCCAATCAACTACATTTAACTGACGCCGCCATCCCACTAGGGGAGCAAGCAGTCCCCTTGGCAGACCCAGACTGGAACTACCAAGCAAACCAGCCTGGGCGCCGTAGGCGAGACATAATGGTTCAGTGTTTGTTGGCTGGTATGCAAGCAGCCTCAAACAAAACTGTAAATTTTAACAAATTAAAAGAAATTATTCAGAATCCAGAAGAAAATCCAGCCGCATTCTTAAATAGGCTGACTGAGGTTCTAACCCAATATACCCGGTTAGATCCGGCCTCCCCCACAGGGGCCACCATTTTGGCAGTCTTATTTCATTTCTCAATCAGCTCCTGACATTCATAAAAAACTTCAAAAGGTAGAGGATGGTCCTCAGGCACCAATACAAGACCTGGTTAAATTAGCCTTTAAGGTCAATAACTCCAGAGAGGAGACGGCTGAGGCAGTGCGACAGGCACACCTCAAACAGAAGGCCCAGCTCCTAGCAGCGGCTTTACAGCCCAGTTGTAACCCCAGACCAGAGAGCACATACCCCACAGACTCCAAGGCCATGAACGGAGCCTGCTATAAGTGCGGCAAGGCAGGAAACTATGCCAACAGGTGTCCGCAAGGTCCCCGAGTCCCAACGCAGCCTTGCTATAAGTGCAAGGCGTCAGGACATTGGGCCAATGAATGTCCTAACCCTCGTCCACCAGCAGCCCCCTGCCCTGCTTGCCAGCAGGGAGGACACTGGAAGTCTGATTGCCCCACCCTGAGAACAGGTGCTGCGTCTCCACGTGACCCCCTTTTCCAGGATCCTGGGAGCTCCTTCCAGCTCCTACATCTGGACGACAACTACAACTGAAGGTGCCGAGACTCGGGGACCCCCATCACCCTCGCCGAGCCGCGGGTAACTCTCCTGGTAGCGGGTAAGACAATTAATTTTTTAATAGATAGCGGGGCTACCTATTCTGTTTTGCCGTCCTTCTCTGGACCTAGCCTTCCATCCAATATCTCTGTAGTAGGAGTAGACGGAAAGCCATCCACCCCACGAAAAACTCCACTCCTCAGTTGCTGCCTGGCCAACAACTACTTTGCGCACTCGTTCCTCATTATACCCTCATGCCCTACCCCCTTACTAGGCCGAGACATCCTGAGCACCTTAAAGGCCTCCATATACATTCCTACCAACCAATCCACTCCCCTTCAACCCCCTCATGACCTGTTGCTCATGCTTTGTGCAAGCGCACACGCTCCTCCTATGTCACCCCCACCCCCCATCTTCCCTATTTCTGTACACCTCAAGTGTGGGACACTTCCACCCCGGTCATAGCTGCCCACCACCCACCAGTTCTTGTCAAGCTCAAAGATCCCACTCGTTTCCCAAACCACCCCCAATTCTCTCTCTCTCCGACACATCTACAAGGTTTAAAGCCAATTATCACACGACTACTTAGCCAACATATTCTTGTCTGCACACATTCCCCCTGTAACACTCCAATACTTCCAGTTAAAAAGGCAGATGGAACGTATAGGTTAGTACAGGATCTTCAGCTAGTCAATGAAGCCACCCATCCCATGCACCCTGTAGTTCCCAACCCTTACACCCTTCTGTCCCATATCCCCACCAATTCTACTTATTTTACTGTGCTAGACCTTAAGGATGCTTTCTTTACCATACCCCTACACACAGACTGCCAGTTCCTTTTTGCTTTCACATGGGAGGACCCAGACACACATACCTCCACTCAACTGACATGGACAGTCCTCCCAGAAGGGTTCCGGGACAGCTCCCATTTCTTTGGTCAGGCCTTAGCAAAAGACCTTGCCTCCTGCCCTCTCACTAATAGCAAAGTTCTGCAGTATGTAGATGATCTCCTAATCTGTAGCCCTACCAAACAAGACTCTCTTCTAGACGCTGCAACTCTCCTCAACCATTTAGGCTCATTAGGTTATAGAGTATCTAAACACAAGGCCCAAATTTCTTGCCAAACCGTCATATACTTAGGAATTGAAATCACCCCAACAACCCAGTCACTAACTACTGACCGCATGGCCCTAATACATAACCTTCTTCCCCCTCAAGATGCAAAAGAAATTCAATCCTTCCTAGGTCTAATAGGTTTCTTCAGACATTGGATCCCCAATTTTGGAATCCTAGCCAAACCTTTATATGCCGCAGTTAAAGAAACCCCACATGGGCCTTTGTCCAACCCCAAGTTAATCTCGACTCATTTCACCCGCTTAAAAGCTTGTCTTCTCTCACAACCCACTCTCTCACTGCCTGATTTCCAGCGTCCCTTCCAACTCTTTACAGATGAAAGGCAGAAAGTGGCAGTTGATCTCTTAGCCCAGCCTGTCGGTAACACCCACCGTCCTGTGGCCTATTTATCCAAACAGCTAGACCCAACTGTACAAGGCTGGCAACCCTGTCTGCGTGCACTAGCAGCGGCAGCCTGCCTGACCCAGGAAGCAAAAAAGCTCATTAGAGGCAGTAATCTAACAGTCCTCTCCACACACCGTCTTCAGGATCTCATCTCTCATAAAAGTATTAGCCACTTAACTCCATCCTGGCTCCAACTTTTCCATCTCTTATTCATAGAAGACCCCACTGTTACTTTAGAAGTTTGCTCCTCTCTAAATCCAGCCACTTTACTACCAGACTCTCTTAAACCACCCCATACTAAACATTCTTGTCCTGAGGTTCTGGAGGCTCAATCCCCCAGCCACCTACACTTGCATGACCAGCCCCTTCAGAATGCACAACTAACCCTATTTGTGGATGGCAGCTCCTTTATCAACCCTCAAGGAAACAGACAGGCAGGATATGCAGTAGTTACCTGTTCCACAGTTTTAGAGGCAAAACCCCTACCACAAGGGACCACATCACAGCAGGCAGAACTCACTGCACTAACCAAGGCACTCCTACTATCAAAAGGAAAAACAGTAAACATATACACAGATTCTAAATATGCTTTTCTAATCACACACACCCATTCAGTCATCTGGAAAGAGAGAGGGTTTTTAACCACCAGTGGTACCCCTATTATTAACAAAAACCAAATACTCAAACTACTAGATGCACTGTCAGCACCTTCCAAGGTAGCCATTATACATTGTAAAGGGCACCAAACTTCATCTAACCCGGTAGCAGCTGGCAACAATTTCGCTGACGTCACTGCCAAGTCAGCCGCCGGATTTTCCACCCCTAAGCCTCCTTCTGCCTGTTTTCTCTCCCCCCAGTATGCCCCTAATTACACTCAGGAAGAAAAGGCTAAGCTATTACAAAATCCAACAGCCAAACTAACTACAGGTGACTGGATATATATTGATAACAAACTAGTTATTCCTGAAACACAACTCCATACCATTCTAACAGACATACATAATTCTTTACATATAGGACCCAAGGCCTTATATGATTTCCTAAATCCCCTCCTCCACTGTCCAACACTACAAAAACACTTACTTACAATCAACCAGCAGTGCTCTACCTGCCTAAAGGCAAATCCTCAAGGCGCATTGCATAATCCCCATCCCAGCCATCAACTCAGAGGACACCAACCAGGTGAAGATTGGCAAACTGATTTCACACATATGCCAAGACATAAAAAATTCAAATACCTCTTAACCCTTGTGGACACCTTTTCAGGGTGGATCGAGGCCTATCCCACCACAGGAGAAACCGCTAACATTGTTGCCTCTATACTCACTGAACATATTATTCCTAGGTTTGGCCTCCCGGTCACTCTTCAATCCGACAATGGTCCAGCATTCATCTCTAAGGTAGTCCAACAGGTGGCAGCCCTCCTACACATCACCTGGAAACTCCACATCCCTTATTGGCCTCAGTCTTCTGGTAAGGTAGAAAAGGCTAACGGACTCATCAAACAGCAGCTCACCAAACTCTCAATCGAAACCCGGCAATCGTGGGTAACTCTCCTTCCCTTGGCCCTGACCCGGCTGCGGGCAGCACCTCGAAGCCTGACAGGCCTCAGTCCGTTTGAATTAGTCTACGGACGGCCCCTAACCCTCCAACAAATACCTTCCCTGCCAGCCCCTTTGGCGAACTACCTCCCATATCTCACTCTTCTCAGACAACTCCTAAGACAACACGCTGAGTTAGTACACCCTCCTCCAACAGATGCCTACAACCCACATCTCTCCCTCAGTCCTGGAGACCAAGTATACATAAAAGATATCCAAGCCAAAGACTTACAGCCCAGGTGGAAAGGCCCATACATTGTCCTCCTGTCTACACATACAGCAGCAAAACTCCTAGGACACACGCATTGGATTCATATTTCCCAGCTAAAAAGGGCCCCCACCGGGAACAATCAGTGGACATCAGTCAACTTTCCCCCACTCGCCTCAAACTTACAAAACTTTCTTAACTAGTTCATGCTCCCTGACCCCTGGCGCTTAGCTTGCTTTCTCACCATCCTCTACATAAACCTATCAGACTTTCAATACATAACCCCAGACCCATATCTACCTCCCGACAATAGTCCAGAGCAGTGGTTCTCCCATCTCCTAACCTTCATCGAACATCTCCAGTGGCAAGGGACACTCCGTGACTACACTGAAAATGAAGTCTCATTTTATACTTATATTGCTGTTTCACTCATACACTCAGACCTTTGCTAGTCCGCCTACTGTATGGCAATTTTTTTCTCATCACTGAAACTTGGCCACAAGACAGCTGAACACACTCAGTAGCACATAGTTCTGCCAGTTGTCTTCCTTAAGACTATCAAACTTCTCTCCGCACAATAGAGACCCCTTTCTCGTGGCTCACACTTATCTGCCAAAGGCTAAACTTAACCTACACTGTGAATATAACCAATCTCTCCCACTGCTTCCTCTGTGAGGCTTTAGAAGGCCCCCGCCTAGTGGCAGCCCCCTGCCCAGGGCCTTCAACACAACTGGTCAAACATCCCACAATTCACTCACACTCCAGGCGCCACTATACCAAAATCCAAATAGCCCAATCCTTCCTTTCCATTATTCAACTCCAAATTCATCCTGAGGTAATCATACTCAGGCACCCAATGGAGGCTAAACAGCCCCCATTGGAGGCTATTTCTGGTGCAACTGGTCTCTCTCTCTAAAACTCTTAACCATACAGCCATTAACTGATCCCTCTATGTCCCCATGTCCTTGGTCCCCAGTCTAACTTTATATAGCCAGGCAGAAGTAGCAGAGCTTTTCCAGCAACTTTCCATGCCACTATGCCACTTCCATCAAAAACGGGCTGTTTTCCTCCCTCTAGTTATTGGAATCAGCTGAAAGCCTGGCCTCCCTGCAGCGCCGAACTACCTCAATAGCCCAAGTAGCTGCCCAAAACAGGCGAGCCCTAGGCTTGTTTACAGCTGAAAAAGGAGGCACTTGTCTCTTCCTTGGAGAAGAGTGCTGCTATTATGTTAGCAAGTCAGGCCTAGTAGACACTAACATTCAAACCCTCAATAAAATAAAAAACTGAGATACAGAACCTTAATACCCCAACCTTGCCGGGACCTTCCTTCTGGGTTTTGCCCATATTCCAACAAATGCTTCCATACCTCGTTCCTATACTAATACTGTGCCTTATTTTATTCTTCATCCGTACGTCCAAACGCCAACCATGGGCCCCGACCTTAACAGCGCCCCTTAACAGCAGGAAGTAGCCAGACAGACCATGGCGCCCCTTTATCACTGTTATCAATAAAAGGTTGGACTGTTTGGATGAACGGAGGCAAGATGGTGCACTTCCGGGTTCTTCATCCCCCAACTTTTCCCGCGCACGTGAAAATGCAGCCGGGGACCCAGGAAGGTGCAGACCAACTAGGCATGCGCCAGGTGATGTCAATCTGAAGAGACCAAGATTTACCTGGTCGCACCTGTGGAACACCCCCTGACACACCCGTGCCCCGCCTATTGCCCTCCCACTCCTAGAAAAGCCGCTCCGGAGGGATGCCAGGCGCGGCCTTCCTCAGTCCTCCACTCCTGTCAGGATGTCAGGACTGCAGGAACTCCATCCAAGAGCCCCCACTGGGGGACTCTGTCGGCCTTCTTTGCCGGAGGCCGACAGACCTCTTCCCCACACCTTAGGTGACCAAAATAAACTTGCAGTTTTGCTCCTACCCTTGCCTAGTCACTGATTCTTTTGTGCCCGCTCTGGTGGTCTTAGAAAAACAAATCAGTTTGATGTAAACTGTAAAAGTGTGTGTGTAGCATTTTTACCCATTCTTTGTTTTATGGTGTGCGTGTGGTGTGAGCATGGTGTTTTATTTCAAAGAAGCAGAGGTCAGGCACAAAATAAGCCCACTCTGCTAAGAACTATGTTGAAAATTTTCAAGAAAGGATTTAAGGGAGACTATGGAGTACTGTGACACCAGGAAAACTTAAAACTTTGTGTAAGATAGACTGGCCAGCATTAGAGGTGGGTTGACAATCAGAAGGAAGCATGGACAGGTCCCTTGTTTCAAAGGTATGGCACAAGGTAACCTGTATGCCAGGGCACCCAGACCAGTTCCCATACATAGGCACTTGCTTACAAATGGTTTTAACCCGCCCCCAACCCTCCAACAGTGGTTGAGAGAACAGCAACATAAATGGCTGGCAGAGGTAAGGAAAGACCAGCAGAGAGAGAAAGAGGAAGAGACAGAGAGACAAAGAGGGAGTCAAGGAAAGAGAGTGAGAGAAAGAGAGAGGCAGAGAGAGAGAAAGAGACAGAGGCAAAAGGAAAGTCAAAGAGATAAAGAGACAGAAAATCAAAGAGAGAAAGAGATATACAAGTAGTTAAGGGAAAAAAAACAGTGTACCCTATTCCTTTAAAAGCCAAGGTAAATTAAAAACCTGTAATTGATAATTGAAGGTAGTCTCCATAACCCAGTAACACTCCAATACCACTTTGTTGTCAGTGTAAACAAGGGCATATCCTGAAAGCACTAAGGCCTTCCTATCAAAAATCCTTAACCCAGTAACCTACGGATGGCCCAAATGCATTCAATCTATAGCAGCAACTGCTTTGCTAACAGAAAAAAGTTAAAAAAAAATAACTTTTAAAGGAAACCTGATTGTGAGCACACCTCACCAGTTCAGAAGTATCCTAAGAAAAAAAAAAGGGACGATTTAACATTAACCACTGAAAATTCCCTTAACCCAGCAGGTTTCCTAACAGGGAATCTAAATCTTAATTACCATACAAAGGTCCGACCAGACCTATGAGGAACTCCCTTTAGGACAGGATGGTTGATGGTTCCTCCCAGGTAATTGAAGGAAAAAAAAAAAAAAGCTATCTATACCAATTCTAAGTTAATTTGGACAAAAAAAGGTCTTATTAATAGCAAAGAATAATTAAAATCCCAAACTTACAAGGTTTTCAACAAAAGTAAAGTTTGCTAAAAGTTAACAGTGTAACGTGTATTATAGTAACTCCTAATCTTGTGGCCTTAGACAGTCTAGTCCACAGACATAAAAGAAGTTCACTTTGGAAAAGAATGGTTATCATCTTCTAAAAAAACAAAAAGGGAAAAAAAGGGGGGCAGAATTTATGAAAAAAAGAGTGTTATATGGTAAATTCTTGTCCTGAAATAAATTAACTGGTTGTTTAAAGAAAGGTTTGTAATAAGTCAGAAAGTTGAGGCATGTCGAAGAATTATCTGCAAAAGTCATGAAAGGTAAAAATGTTTTAAAAAAAGAATTTATGCAAGAAATGTTGTATAATTTAAAAGTAACTAGGCCTCCTGAATGTAAAACTATGGAAGAAAAAAACAGTTTATGTGCAAGGTGTATAAGGAAAGTAAAATATATCTTTGGTAAAAGGATTATAAGGAGGCATGAGAATGTAAATTTTTACCTACATTAAAAGGTTAAAAAAATTGTTTTGAAGGTTTAAGCAAGTTTTAACACATTAATTATAAAAAATATTCTGTACGTAAACATGTTAGCTAAAGTTAAAGTGGCATCATCCAGTTTTTCTGTGAACTAGACATTAAAGTAAAAACACAACGGGTTTTTCTTAAAGCACTAACCTGCTCTTTAGCAAAGATTATAAAAGGTTAAAAAGAGTCTATAAAAATCTTACCTTATGGTCCGACATTAAAAATTGAACAAATATGTATACAAAAAGTTACATTAAAACTAAGTTTAACATTAATAGCACACTAATATAAAGGTGAAATTTAGCTTATCTGGTATAAAAACCATACAAGAAGTATCATTAAATATAAAATGGTGTTTGGCTTTCTTTGTCTAAAAGCTAATAAAAATAGGTGCTAAAGGACATTTCTCAGTAAGAAGGCACCAAAGACTATAAAGTTCACTGTTGATGTCCCCACATTTAAAACAAAAAGTCAATTTCTTAGAAATTCTATACTTGTTTTATCTTCCACTTTCCTTTCCCTCAAAACTAAAAGTCTTTTAGCACAGGTACCACCCCTAGAATTTCTAGTGAACCAGCACCAACCTGAAGATCACCTTCTTATCAAAGACTGGAAAGAAGGAAAACTCAAGCCAGCCTGGGAAGGACCCCACCTTGTGCTGCCAACCACTGAGACTGCTGTTCATACAGTGGAAAGGGGATGGACTCATCACACCTGAGTCAAAGCGCCACCCCTTCCAGAGTCATGGACCACAGTCCCAAGGGAAAACCCTACCACACCAAAGCTAAGAAAAATTTGACTCTTTCATCTATTATATTACTCTTTCTTCTTTCCTTGCTCTATTGCTGACCACCTGGTTACTAACATAACCAAGTCAATTTCACCTCAAACTATTGCATTTAGTGCTTGCCTTGTTATACCCTGTGGGGAGTTGCCAGGTCAAAGACAGCGCTCTACTTCAGAAAAGTACCGCTGTCCCTCCTGACTTTCCTCAGACTGAGCATTAGTAAATTAGGACCATTTAATCCAGGGAAATTTTGATAAAGACTCCAGTGTCAACCAGGAGTCTTGCTCCCCAGTGTAGAGCTTTTACGCCGTAGTTGGTCCAACATTCTGTGGACCACTAAAGAGCAAGGATGGACTGCCCCAACCGGTTTTTGTAATTTCCCAAAATCATGCATTCATTTTACTAGAGGATCATAGATGTTAAAGACTTAAAACAAACTTTGGCAATTAAGACAGCATACCAACATGCAAATGCCTGGTTGGAATGGATCAAATATTCCATCCACACATTAAACAAAAGCAATTGCTATGCTTGTGTGCATGGCAGGCCAGAGGCCCAGATTGTACCCTTTCCACTAAGGTGGTCCTCCAGTTGACCAGGCGTGGGCTGCATGGTAGCTCTTTTCCAGGATTCTACAGCCTGGAGTAATAAGCCATGCCAAGCTCTCTCTGCTATATTCCAAAGTCAGGCACCCTGCAGGTCAGCCCCTGAGGGCCATCCAGCCTCCGTCTCCCAACACTAAGTTCACTTTGTGTCTCTCATGACAGGGAGGAAACTTAGCATTCCTTGGAGACCTGAAAGGATGCAGTGAGCTTAAAAATTTTCAAGAGCTTATCAATCAGTCAGCCGTTGTTCATCCCTGAGCGGATGTGAGGTGGTATCATGGTGGACTTTTACTGGGCACTCTGCCAAATAACTGGAGTGGCACTTGTACTTTAGTCCAATTGGCTATCCCTTTCACCCTGGCATTTCATCAGCCAGAGGGAGGAAAAATAAGACATCGTAAAGGGAGAGAAGCCCCTTATAGGTCTTTCGACTACACGTCCATTTAGACGTAATTGGAGTCCCACAGGGAATACCAGATTTATTTCAAGCTTGAAATCAAATAGCTGCAGGATTTGAGTCAATATTTTGGTGGGTGACAGTTAATAAAAATGTAAATTAGATAAACTACATCTATTACAACCAACAGCAACGAGGTTTCACGAGTTAGAAGAAAAACTCATGTCAGCCCCAGCCCAGGGGCTACCTGACCTGACAAAACACTTTACACCCCATGTGTCAGAAAGAGAAAAAATGGTAGCTGGAGTTTTAACCCAGACTGTGGGGCCCTGGCCAAGGCCAGTGGCCTATCTCTCAAAACAACTAGACGGGGTTTCCAAAGGCTGGCCCCCATGTCTAAGGGCCTTGGCAGCAACGGCCCTGTTAGCACAAGAAGCAGATAAACTAACCTTGGGCAAAACCTGAATATAAAGGCCCCCTATGCTGTGGTTACTTTAGTGACTACCAAAGGACATCATTGATTTAAAAATGCTAGATTAACCAAGTACCAAAGCTTGCTATATGAAAATCCCCACATAACCATTGAAGTTTGCAACACCCTAAACCCCATCACTTTGCTCCCGGTATCAGAGAGCTCAGTTGAACATAAGTGTGTAGAGGTGTTGGACTCAGTTTATTCTAGCAGGCCCAACCTCCAAGACCATTCTTGGACATCAGTAGACTGTTAGCAGTATGTGGACAGGAGCAGCTTCACCAACCCCTGCAAAGTGATGCTGAAGAAGATGACAAGCCCTACTCCAGTCACAGCCGGAAACTGACTGGTCCACGCATGGCCGAAGCATGAGAAAACTCATTGTGGGACTCATTTTCCTTCAAATTTGGACTTGTACAGGAAGGACTTTAACTGACCTTCCTCAGACTGAGGGCTGTTCCCAGTGTATACATCAAGTCACAGAGGTAAGACAAAAAGTTGCTACAATCCTATTATTTTATGATTATTATAAGTATACTGGGAAGCTAAAAAAAAAAAATTGTTAGTATAATGCTATTCTATGCAAGGTATGTAGCCCAGGAAATGACCAACCTGATGTGTGTTATGACCCATCAGAGCCTCCCATGACCACAGTTTTTGAAATAAGATTAAGGACTGAGGACTGGTGGAGGCTCATAAACGATACAAGTAAAGTGTTAGCCAAAACAAAAGAAAAAGGGGTGCCCAAACAAGTCACCTTGAAGTTTGATGCCTGTGCTGTCATTAATAGTAATAAGTTAGGAATAGAATGTGGTTCTCTTAATTAGGAAAGAGACTATCTGGCAGAAAATAAGTACATTTGTCATGAATTAGGACTATGTGGAAATGAATGTGGATACTGGTCTTGTGTCATTTAGGCTACTTGGATGAAAAATAAAAAGGATCCTGTCCACCTTCAGAAAGGGAAAAGTGGCCCTTCCTGTACCAGTGGTCAGTGTAACCCCTTAGAACTAGTAATAACCAACCCCCTTGATCCTCACTGGAAAAAAAGGGGAGCGTGTAACCCTAGGAATCATTAGAGGTGGACTAGATCCTTGAGTAAATATCGTGGTTTGAAGAGAAGTTTATAAATGCTCTCCTGAGCCAGTATTTCAAACCTTCTATGATAAACTGAATGTGCCAGTACCAGAAATTCCAGGAAAAACAAGAAATTTGTTTTTTCAATTAGCTGAGCATGTAGCCCAGTCTCTCAATGTCACTTCATGTTATGTATGTAGAAGAACTGTAATAGGAGACCAATGGCCGTGGGAAGCCCAAGAATTAGTACCTACAGACCCAGTTCCTGATGAATTCCTGGCTCAAAAGAATCACCCTGATAACTTCTAGGTCATAAAAACCTCAATCATTAGACAATACTGTATAGCAAGGGTAGGGAAGGACTTCACCCTTCCTGTAGGAAGACTCAGCTGCTTTAGACAAAAGCTATATAATAATAGTACAAAAACAGCCACCTAGTGGAGTTCAAACCACACTAAGAAAAATCCATTTAGTAAATTCCCGAAGTTGCAAACTGCATGAACCTACCCAGAGTCCCACCAGGACTGGACAGCCTCCACTGGATTATACTGGAGATGTGGGCATAGAGCTTACACTAAATTACCCTACCAGTGGGCAGGTAGTTGTGTTATTGGCACAGTTAAACCATCTTTCTTCCTACTGCCCATAAAGACAAGTGAACTCCTGGGCTTCCCTATCTGTGCTTTCCGCAAAAAGAGAAGCATAGCTATAAAAAATTAAAAAGATGATGAATGGTCCACTGAGAGAATCATACAATGTTATAGGTCTGGTACTTGGGCACAAGATGGCTCTTGGGGATACTGGACACCATTTACATGCCCAATTGAATCATATGGTTATAAGTTTCTTAGAAATAATCACCAATAAAACCGGCAGAGCCTTGACTATTCTGACCTGGCAAGAAATTCAGATGAGAAATGCCATCTATCAAAATAGATTGGCTCTCAACTACTTGCTAGCAGCTGCAGGAGGGGTCTGTAGAAAATTTAACCTTACTAATTGCTGTCTACACATAGATGATCAAGGGCAAGTAGTTGAAGACATAGTTAGAAATATGACAAAACTGGCACATGTGCCTGTGCAAGTGTGGCATGGATTTGATCCTGGGGCCATGTTTGGAAAATGGTTCCCAGCACTAAAAAGATTTAAAACTCTTATAATAGGAGTTATCATAGTAATAGAAATCTGCTTACTGCTCCCTTGTTTGCTCTCTGTACTTCTTCAAATGATGAAAAGCTTCATTGCTACCTTAGTTCACCAAAATGCTTCAGCACAAGTGTACTATATGAATCACTATCGATCTGTCTTGCAAGAAGACATGGGTAGTGAGAATGAAAGTGACAACTCCCACTACTGAGTGAGATTCTCAAAGTGGAGGAATAAGAGAGGAGACCACCCATCATATTGTCTTATATCCAATTTCTTCCTCCAAAGAAAGAAGAAGTAAAAACTAAAAGGCAGAAATGAAATCCACAAGCAGTCTGGTGCCACACCCTGGGCCTGGCAGTTAAAGATCGACCCCTGACCTAATCAGTTATGTTATCTATAATTTACAGACATTGTATAGAAAAGCACTGTGAAAATCACTGTCCTGTTCTGTTCCATTCTAATTACCGGTGCATGCAGCCACCAGTCATGTACCCCCTGCTTGCTCAATTGATCATGACCCTCTCACATGGACCCCCCTTAGAGTTGTGAGCCCTTAAAAGGGACAGGAATTGCTCACTCAGGTAGCTCGGTTATTGGAGATGTAAGTCTTGCTGAAGCTCACGGCTGAATAAAGCCTTTCCTTCTTGAACTAGGTGTCTCAGGGATTTTGTCTGCAACTTGTCCTGCTATAACAGAAACTGGTGTCCAATACAAGGAGGACACAACTGTCAGCTTTGTGGACTGGCAACTAGAACATAAGTCTCAGCAGATAGTAGCATGGTCAGATGTGGACAACTGACAACAGATGATAGCCCCAAGAATATATATGTAATCCCAGTGTAACTGGGTTTGGGAGTGGGACCTCGAGTTGACTGAGATTATTTTTCTAGCATCTAGTGTAATGGGGGCTTGAAATAGAAATTAAAACATTTCTTGTATACTTGAGTTTGTGGACTAAGATTTGTACCCTCTATTATCAATAGTAATAGATCTGTGCAAGTTTCATATCTTACTATTAGTAAATAAAGTCTTCTTTAGATTTAATTGATATATCAAAACATTACAACATAAAAATTTTAATTGGTATATAAATTCAGGTATCAGCCTCAGGCAGATAGATGCTCAAATGGTAATTCTACCAGCACTAGCTAACATTTACTGAATACACGCTATGTGACAGAACTTGCCCTAAGCTGTTTAGAAGGCCTATTTTGTTTAATCCTTTTAACAATCCTATGAGGTAAATTCTCTTATTATGTATACATTCTATAGATGAGGAAGCTAAATAAATTGCCAAAGGTTACAAAGTTTGAACTTTGTGAGATTCAAGAATGTTTAACCTAGCCATTATGCTATTCTGCCTAAAAATGAATGAAACGCTGGCTGTATCTTTAAAGTTACATCAACTCATAAAAATCCATGTTTTTCCTAATCTTTAGTGTTTCTGTGTTAGAAAATCTGAAGTAAATTCAAGAGACCTCTTACTCAAGGCACATTCTGCAGTCTGGGTTTCTGGTTTAAGTCGAGTTTCCAGAGAAAGCAAGACTGCTATGACCTTCTCCCTAGATAATCTGGTCATTGTGCAGGGCCTTTCCCCTCAGTCCTTCTTCCCATTTGGCCCTGGCCTCCCAAATCACTATTTTGTGGGTTTTTTGTTTGTTTTCACACTTAAGCTTCTGGACTTTAATTTGTTTTTCTGACCTGGCTCTGGGTCCCTGAGGACTATTTGTTTATTTTTCCTAGGTCAATGACTTCATTCTGAAACCCAGTATTCAGGAGAGGAGTAGAAAAAGGAGGCCCTGTTTCAACAAAACACTCTTAGTAAGAGCAACTTGGTGTTGTCTTCCAATGCTGTGCTATAAACCTTCTCAATTGTTATCAGTAAAAACTAGCCTAAGTAAGAAAGAGAAGAAAGCTTTTTGTGACCTTTACTTGACTTACAATACTTCAGTAACATCTGATTTGAAATATGACTCTCATCTTGCCATTTCCCCTCATAGAATATAGTCAAATGTGATTTTCTTTCATATCTCTCACCTAGGAGTATGATATTGTTTTGAAGAAAAGTTTGAAAGTTAAACACAAATCTTCACTGAAAGTATTTAATATCTATGTTATAAAAATATGACTGAATAAAGTTACTCTTGAAGTTCTATTTTTATCCTTAAATTAAAGTTTAAAGAAAGGGAAGGGATTAGCAGTTATTATTAGATTTTTATGTTAAAAATTATGAACTTTCAGTATATAAATTTCAGTTTTTCCCAATAGGCTTTATTGCTTCCTCTATCTTTTCATATTCCTGTGCTGTCCATCAACTGTTTCCTATCCTTTTGGGATTTTCCTTAATTTCTGTTTGCATTACAATATCATATTTCTTTTATTTTAAATGATTTTAATTTCATTTTTAATATATCGTGAGAACACACTGAAATAATTTCTTTCACTTCTTGATCTTTTGAAATTTTTGCCTTCTAAAATAAGTCAAACATTTTAGAGTCTACATAGAAATAAATATTCTCTTTTCTCTGAATTTTCTGTATTTATAGAAAAGAGTTCCATGTATCTAAATACTTTTTAAATGTAGAGATGCTTGATAAAACAGAATCTCCAGTGTAATAAATATTTCTTCATTTGGATAATTCCATTGACAAAATTATGTGCAATAATTTGCAAATTTATGTATGTTTTTAGGTTTGAAGAACGGTAGTTTTCTTTATTTTTTCCATAATAAAAATAGCTTTATTGTCCAGGCATGGTGGCTAACACCCATAATCCCAGCACTTTGGGAGGCCAAGACGGGCAGATCACCTGAGGTCAGGTTTGAGACCAGCCTGAACAACATGGAGAAACCCCGTCTCTACTAAAAATACAAAATTAGCTGGGCGTGGTGGCACAAGCCTGTAATTCCAGCTACTTGGAAGGCTGAGGCAGGAGAATCTCTTGAACCCAGGAGGCAGAGGTTTTGGTGAGCCAAGATCACACCATTGCACTCCAGCCTGAGCAACAAGAGCAAATCTCCATCTCAAAGAAAAAAAAGCTTTATTGCATATTTATCTAATTATGAAGTTAGCACATGCTTAGAGTTCGTAACACCTATATTATAAAACAATTCAGCAGTTCTATGCAGTAGACTAGGTATACACATAGCAACACAGATCTAAAAATAATTCTATGTAAAAATGTAAGGGACAGGATGTCATACTAAGTAAATCTAAATACCTACATACAAATACCTACATACAAATACCTAAAATAAAAAAATACATTTTGTAGAAATACATAAAAACTGAAAGATTTACACAAAATGCCTTAGAATAATGTGTGTACGTTTGGGGGGAGGAGGTATTGAGCGATCTGCTTGTGAAACAGAGATAAAAGAGAATAAAAGAAGAAGAAACTTCAGATAATAAAGAAATGTACAAAGAAGTTAAAATCATCCTCAATCCCACTACTTGGTGATGATCACAGTTAACACATTTTGGCATATGGCCATCCAGATAACACAAACATGCTTTCAAGTAGAATTATAATTTGTTTACTAATCTTTAATTCTTTTTTCCTTTTTTTTTTTTTTTTTTTTTTTTTTGAGACAGTCTCGCTCTGTCATCCAGGCTGGAGTGCAGTGGCACGATCTCGGGTGACTGCAACCTCTGCCTCCCGGGTTTCAATTATTGAAAGTGATTCTCCTGCTTCAGCCTCCTGAATAGCTGGGATTACAGGCACACACCACCACGCCCAGCTAATTTTTGTATTTTAGTAGAGACAGGGTTTGATCAGGCTGGTCTCAAATTCCTGACCTTGTGATCCGCCTACCTTGGCCTCCCAAAGTGTTGGGATTTTAGGCATGAGCCACTGCACCTGGCTAATTTTTAACAATACAATATAAATGTATTGATATACATAATCATTTTTCATGTAGTACATTCATGGATGTGCCCAACTTATTTGACTACCTTATTGATATATATTTAGATTGTTTGCAGTTTTTAGTTATAACCAGTGTTGTAATAAGCATTCTTATACCTACAGCTTTATTTGCTTTTTATTAGAAATTCACATTTAAGTTATTGAAACAAGCTGGGCAAGGTGGCTCACACCTGTAATCCCGTACTTTGGGAGGCTGAGGCAGGCAGATCAATTGAGCCTAGGAGTTCAAGACAAGCCTAGGCAATGTGGTGCAACCCCATCTCTACAAAAAATACCAAAATTGGCAGGGCGTAGTGGTGCTTGCCTGTATTCCTAGTTGCTTGGGGGGTTGAGGTGGGACAATCACCTGAGTCTGGGAGATTGCAGCTGTGGTGAGCCATGATCACTCCACTGCACTCCAGCCTGGGTGACACAGTGAGACAATGCACAAAAAAATTATTGAAACAAATGATCAAATTGCTCCTCACAAATGTATCATTTTTATATTTCCAATATGAAACTTTCTGATCCCTGCATCTGAAACTTTAAACCTTGAAAAACAAAAACAAAAACAAAATGATCTCCACATTCCAGACCATTCAAATGTACAGCTCTCACCCATAGCCTAAATTTACTCACAGTCTTTTCTGTTCAGTTATGTGAAAGACTATGAAACACGTTAATGTCAGTGCACAACTGACAATTTAGCATTGCCTTTGTCTGATCTAAGCATCAGAGACTGAGAGAAAACAGAAGGGATGCACCTAGAACTACCTCTCATTTCAATTATTGTATTCACTTCAGTAGTACATCAACTTTCTTGTGCTATGTTTTCTACGTGCATCAGAATCCTGAAGTTAAAAAAAAAAAAATTAAAGCCTTCTGCCAGGTGTGGCGGCTCATACCTGTAATCCCAGCACTTTGAGAGACCGAGGCAGGTGGATCACCTGAGGCCAGGAGTTTGAGACCAGCCTGGCCAACATGGTGAAACCCCGTCACTACTAAAAATACAAAAATTAGCTGTGCTTGGGGCACGCCTGTAATCCCAGCTACTTGGGAGGCTGAGGCAGGAGAATCACTTGAATCTGGGAGGTGCAGGTTGCAGTGAGCCAAGATCGTGCCACTGCACTCTAACCCGGGCAACAGAGTGAGACTCCATCTCAAAAAAATAAATAAAATAAAAATTAAAGCCTTTAATTACTAATAGTAGAACCTGTGTTCTGAGAAATTGTGAGTTTTCTATTTCTGTTCTCATTTCTGAAGAAAAATTGCTGATTTTTCTTGATGGTTCTGACATCAGTGATAATCCTATGCCCTAAATAGTTGAATGGGTTTTCAAACATAGCAACAAAATCAGACAGCAGTTCCGGTGTCCCAGCTGGAGCAGCCTGGTGGGGTGGGCTGAGCCACACTGCTGAACCTGACAGATTCTGAGCTTTGCCTGTACCCATGCACTACAGGGCCTTGGGCTAGTCACTTAACTCCTCTAAGTGTCACTTTCTTCAACTGTTACATGAAGATAAGGATATTCACTTGGCTCTCTCTTTAGTATTTGGAGAAAATATCTCAACAAATATTTGTTAGTAAGTTAACTATTAGGAATAATAAGGTAACAATAAGAGTAATGAATAAAAAATGCCTACAACCTAGCAAATGTCATTAAGTGGCAGCTATTGTCATTATTAAGATAAAATATAGGGATGTTGTTGGAGAGAAGCAGATGGTGAAAAACTTCAAATAGTCCTGATTGCTGGTATGAGTCCACGGTTAGGTATTGAATGAATGAATCTAAAACGTGGGAATTTATATTGACAGGTTAGAGGAAGAAAGGTAGTTATTTTCAATTAGGCCTGGCATTCTGGGTTACCAACAGCCTCTCCAAATTCAAAACACCCATGTAGCTTTTAACAACATGTAAATGTGAATAATCAACAAATCAACACGAAGTCCTTAAGCTTTATCTACCCAATATCATTGCTATACTCAAAGCCACATTGCAGAAAGAATTGCTAGGTGCATATTTTCTCAATGCTACTATGTGGCAGGAATTTAAATTGAAAATCTCTTTTCAAATAATATGTGCATTAAAAAGATATTCTTCAAAGCTATCTGAGTGGTAATTACTATGTAAAGGCTAATTGACCTAATTGATCTAATGTGGGTCAGTGGCTTTATTGTTACCCAGAGAAGAGCATTTTCAAATGGCATCTGAAAAAAAGAAACTCCAAAAGGAATTTCTTTAAGTGAACGTCCTTAAATTTAGTGACTCTGGTTTATTTCTTGCACACAGATATTATATTGCTGGATATTATATTGCTGGAGTGCCTGAGCGGGGATAAAAAGAGATAGAGAGACTAATTCTCTGAGGATACTAAGGAATATTCTGTTCATCACTCAGGGGAAGGCACTATATAAATTACATTATAACAATACTGCTTCTTTCTGATAACAGCACTGAAAGAAGAATTCAACACGACAAGAAGTCAAATTTACCATCAGACTGTTTTGATTCTCTTCGTGATGTGATAAAGTGCATGCTGATACCTGCTTTTTATTTTATTAACTTCAGCTTCTCTGAATGCCAACTTGTCCCATTAGAAGTCTTGACTACAAAATATAAACTGGGTCTGATAATATCTGTGCCCTATGACTAAGGAAAGAACATAGAATCCACACCTGTGGTAGACAAAATAATGACTCCTGGATATGTCCACATTCTAATCCCAGAAATTTCATAAATATGGTACCTTACACATGTGAAATGCACATGTGAAATTAAGTATCTTGAGATGAGATTTTCCTGGATTATCTGGACAGGTTCAATGTAAACACAAGGGTACTTATAAGTGAAGGAGGGAGGCAGGAGAGTCAGAGTCAGAGAAGGAGATGTGACCATGGAGCATAGGTCAGAGAATGAGAGAGGGAACTAGATTTGAAGATGCTACATTGCTGGCCTTGAAAATGGAAGAAGGACCACAAATTACAGAAAGAATGCAAGCCTGGATTTTGAAATCAAGCAACAGCCTTCATTTTTCACTCAGGGACACTGATTTTTGGACTTCTGGCCACCAGAACATAAATTTGTGTTGTAAGGTAATCAATGTGTGCTGTTTAAGCTGCTAATTTGTGGTAATTAATTTGTAACAGCAGTAACATAAACTAATACAACGTTTTTGGATTCATGTCACAGAGCTACATTATCATATCATTTTCGTTGGATTGAACTGGCTTTCCCAAACTGTGCGATAATCCAAAACAGAACTATGACCACAAACCAGGGAGACCCTACAGCAGAAGATCCGGCTTTACCTTTTTATTTGCAGCACAAGCTCACTTCACTTCTTTGTTCCTATATATTTTCAGGCTTTTTGAGAAAGGAGTGGAAGTTTGTAAGTGTGGGAAGAAACCAGTCCTTTCATGAGTTAATTCCTCTCTCCCAGGTTTTAAAACCCAAAGACACTGTCTGAAATGATATTTACAACTATAAACAACTGTAAACAAGAGTGAACCACTTGGAGGATGAGGAGAAAGTTCACAAAGCCTTTAGAAGGTGGGTAATTGTCTTCACCAAGAGTCACAAGCTGCAGATATGCCATTGGGCAGCTGATCAAAATTTCACATGGGGCCAAGGAGTTGAGTAATATTAACGTCTACTGTGCTAAGGAGCACTTGAATCACAGTAAGGAACATATGCATTATCCCATTGTCCCACACTTATCCCTGTTTTCATGTGAGGAAATTAAAACTTAAGAAATGGTACTATTTGCATTGTTACCTATGGTGGACTCACTGTACATCTGACTCACTCTATACTTGGGTTGTTTACCACTATTCTATGTCCTTTTCCTTCTCCACATCAGAACCTAAAAACTTGGAAAGTTTTCTATGTGATGCAGTCATGGCAAGTTCACTTTCTTGATTTTCTAAGGGTACTGCCTACCCAGGAAAATTCCTGAGAATGCAGGAAGAGTTTACTAGAGGAAACACATTATCACCAAGCAAATTCCTGTTGCCAAATGCAGGTAGCAGAGAATGGCTAGACAATGCAGGACAAGCTTGGCTTTCTCTGAAGTGCACTAGTTCTTACTGGCCCAATGGAAAAGCTTGCTAACTGATGCCATGATGGTGACTTCATTAGAAGTATGGCAGACAATGAAAATGAATATTTTGCACATTTTGATTCCAATCATTGCAATCGTCCCACTGAGGAAGAAAAGCTGAAGGAATTCATTGAGACAAATTAGGATAAATAACAAGCTTTCTGATGAGCATGGATAAAAAGTAGACAGCATGACACCATACCCAAGGTATTGGAGTAACTCAGTAAAACACACTGGGAATGAAGACTAATGCTCAGAACAAGATAAACATGCTAAAGAATGGCTGGGCATGGTGATTTATGCCTGTAATCCCAGGAGCTTTGGGAAGCCAAGGTGGAAAGACTGTTTGAGGCAGGAGTTTGAGACCAGCCTGGGCAACATAATAAGACCATATCTCCACAAAAAAAAAAAAAAAATTAAAACTTAGTCAGGCATGGTAGTGTATACCTATAGTCCTAGCTGCTTGGGAGGCTTGGGTGGAAGGATTACCTAAATCTAGGAGGTCTAAGCTGCAGTGAGCTACAATTGAGCCACTGCATTCCAGCTTAGGCAAAAGAATGAGAATATCTCCTTTAACAATGCTAAAGAGATCCGGAGCAAGATGGTCGAATAGGAACAGCTCCAGCCTCCAGCTCCCAGTGCAAGACACAGAAGACAGGTGATTTCTGCATTTTCAACTGAGGTACCAGGTTCATCTAACTGGGGAGTGCCAGGACAATCAGTGCTGGTCAGCTGGTGCAGCCCGACCAGCGAGAGCTGAAGCAGGGCGAGGCATCGCCTCACCTGGGAAGCGCAAGGGGTAAGGGAATCCCTTTAGAAACTGAGACACACAACACCTGGAAAATCGGGTAACTCCCACCCTAATACTGCGCTTTACGAAGAGTCTTAGCAAATAGCACACCAGGAGATTATATACCACACCTGGCCAGGAGGGTCCCACACCCAGGGAGGCTCCCTCATTCCTGGCACAGCAGTCTGAGATCTAACTGCAAGGCAGCAGTGAGACTGGCGGAGGGGCACCCACCATTGCTGAGACTTAAGTAGGTAAACAAAACCTCCGGGAAGCTCGAACTGGTTGGAGCCCACCACAGCTCAAGGAGGCCTGCCTGTCTCTGTAGACTCCACCTCTGGGGACAGGGCACAGCTAAACAAAAAAGCAGCAGAAACCTCTGCAGATGTTAATGACCCTGTCTGACAGCTTTGAAGAGAGCAGTGGATCTCCCAGCATGGAGGTTGAGATCTGAGAACGGACAGACTGCCTGCTCAAGTGGGTCCCTGACCCCTGAGTAGCCTAACTGGGGGACATACCCCACTAGGTGCAGACCAAGGACACCTCACACCTCACACGGTGGGGTACACTCCTGAGATGAAGCTTCCAGAGCAAGAATCAGCAGCACTCGCTGTTCAGCAATATTCTATCTCCTGCAGCCTCTGCTGCTGATACCCAGGCAAACAGGGTCTGGAGCGGACCTCAAGCATCCTCCAACAGACCTACAGCTGAGGGTCCTGACTGTTAGAAGGAAAACTAACAAACAGAAAGGACACCCACACCAAAACCCCATCAGTACGTCACCGTCATCAAAGACCAAAGGCAGATAAAACCACAAAGATGGGGGAAAAGCAGGGCAGAAAAGCTGGAAATTCAAAAAATCAGAGCACATCTCTCCCTCCAAAGGAACGCAGCTCATCACCAGCAACGGATCAAAGCTGGACGGAGAATGACTTTGACGAGTTGAGAAAAGAAGGCTTCAGTCGATCAAACTTCTCAGAGCCAAAGGAGGAACTACGTACCTAGTGCAAAGAAACTAAAAATCTTGAAACAAGAATGGAAGAATGGATAACTAGAATAATCAATGCAGAGAAGGCCATAAACGAACTGACAGAGATAAAAACCATGACACGAGAAATACGTGACAAATGCACAAGCTTCAGTAACCTACTTGATCAACTGGAAGAAAGAGTATCAATGATTGAAGATCAAATGAATGAAATGAAGTGAGAAGAGAAGTCTAGAGAAAAAAAAAAGGAAAAAGAAATGAACAAAGCCTCCAAGAAGTATGGGATTATGTGAAAAGACCAAATCTACATCTGATTGGTGTGCCTGAAAGTGAGGGGGAAAATGGAACCAAGTTGGAAAACACTCTTCAGGATATCATCCAAGAGAACTTCCCCAATCTAGTAAGGCAGGCCAACATTCAAATTCAGGAAATACAGAGAATGCCACAAAGATACTGCACGAGAAGAGCAACTCCAAGACACATAATTGTCAGATTCACCAAAGTTGAAATGAAGGAAAAACTGTTAAGGGCAGCCAGAGAGAAAGGTCAGATTACCCACAAAGGGAAGCCCATCAGATTAACAGCAGATCTCTTGGCAGAAACTCTCCAAGCCAGAAGAGAGTGGGGGCCAATATTCAACATTCTTAAAGAAAAGAATTTTCAACCCAGAACTTCATATCCAGCCAAACTAAGTTTCATAAGTGAAGGAGAAATAAAATCCTTTACAGATAAGCAAATGCTTACAGATTTTGTCACCACCAGGCCTACCCTACAAGAGATCCTGAAGGAAGCACTAAACATGGAAAGGAACAACCAGTACCAGCCATTGCAAAAACATGCCAAAATGTAAAGACCATCGAGGCTAGGAAGAAACTGCGTCAACTAACGAGCAAAATAACCAGCTAATATCACAATGACAGGATCAAGTTCACACATAACAATATTAACATTAAATGAAAATGGACTAAATGGTCCAATTAAAAGACACAGACTGGCAAATTGGATAAAGAATCAAGACCCATCAGTTTGGGTGAGTCTTCAGGAGACCCATCTCACATGCAGAGACAGACATAGGCTCAAAATAAAGGGATGGAGGAAGATCTACCAAGCAAATGGAAAACAAAAAAAAGCAGGTGTTGCAATCCTAGTCTCTGATAAAACAGACTTTAAACCATCAAAGATCAAAAGAGACAAAGAAGGCCATTACATAGTGGTAAAGGGATCAATTCACCAGGAAGAGCTAAGTAGCCTAAATATATATGCACCCAATACAGGAGCACCCAGATTCATAAAGCAAGTCCTTAAAGACTTACAAAGAGACTTAGACTCCCATACAATAATAATGGGAGACTTCAACACCCCACTGTCAACATTAGCCAGATCAACAAGACAGAAAGTTAAAAAGGATATCCAGGAATTGAACTCAGCTTTGTACCAAGTGGACCTAATAGACATCTTCAGAACTCTCTACCCCAAATCAACAGAATATACATTCTTCTCAGCACCACGTCACACTTATTCCAAAATTGACCACATAGTTGGAAGTAAAGCACACCTCAGCAAATGTAAAAAAACAGAAATTATAACAAACTGTCTCTCAGACCACAGTGCAATCAAACTAGAACTCAGGACTAAGGAACTCAATCAAAACCGCTCAACTACATGGAAACTAACAACAGCCTGCTCCTGAATGACTACTGGGTACATAACGAAATGAAGGCAGAAATAAAGATGTTCTTTGAAACCAATGAGAACAAAGATACAACATACCAGAATCTCTGGGACACATTTAAAGCAGTGTGTAGAGGGAAATTTATAGCACTAAATGCCCACAAGAGAAAGCAGGAAAGATCTAAAACTGACACCCTAATATCACAATTAAAAGAATTAGAGAAGCAAGAGCAAACACATTCAAAAGCTAGCAGAAGGCAAGAAATAACTAAGATCAGAGCAGAACTGAAGGAGATAGAGACACAAAAAACCCTCCAAAAAATCAATGAATCCAGGAGCTGGTTTTTTGAAAAGATCAACAAAATTGATAGACTGCTAGCAAGACTAATAAACAAAAAGGAAGAATCAAAGAGACGCAATAAAAAATGATAAAGGGGATACCACCACTGACCTCAGAGAAATACAAACTACCATCAGAGAATACTATAAATACCTCTACGCAAATAAACTAGAAAACCTAGAAGAAATGGATAATTTCCTGGACACTTACACTCTCCCAAGACTAAACCAGGAAGAAGTTGAATCCCTGAATAGACCAATAGCAGGCTCTGAAATTGAGGCAATAATTAATAGCCTACCAACCAAAAAAAGTCCAGGACCAGACGGATTTACAGCTGATTTCTACCGGAGGTACAAGGAGGAGCTGGTACCATTCCTTCTGAAACTATTCCAATCAGTAGAAAAAGAGGGAATCCTCCCTAACTCATTTTATGAGGCCAACATCATCCTGATACCAAAGCCTGGCAGAGACACAACAAAAAATGAGAATTTTAGACCAATATCCCTGATGAACATTGATGAAAAAATCCTCAATAAAATACTGGCAAACTGAATCCAGCAGCACATCAAAAAGCTTATCCATCATGATCAGGTGGGCTTCATCCCTGGGATGCAAGGCTGGTTCAACATATGCAAATCAACAAACATAATCCAGCATATAAACAGAACCAAAGACAAAAACCACATGATTATCTCAATAGATGCAGAAAAGGCCTTTGACAAAATTCAACAGCCCTTCATGCTAAAAACTCTCAATAAATTCGGTATTGATGGAACGTAGCTCAAAATAATAAGAGCTATTTATGACAAACCCATAGTCAATATCATACCGAATGGGCAAAAATGGGAAGCATTCCCTTTGAAAACTGGCACAAGACAGGGATGCCCTCTCTCACCACTCCTATTCAACATAGTCTTGGAAGTTCTGGCTAGGGCAATCAGGCAAGAGAAAGAAATCAAGGGTATTCAGTTAGGAAAAGAAGAAGTCAAATTGTTCCTGTTTGCAGATGACATGATTGTATATTTAGAAAACCCCATTGTCTCAGCCCAAAATCTCCTTAAGCTGATAAGCAACTTCAGCAAAGTCTCAGGATACAAAATCAATGTGCAAAAATCACAAGCATTCTTATACACCAGTAACAGACAAACAGAGAGCCAAATCATGAATGAACTTCCATTTACAATTGTTTCAAAGAGAATAAAATACCTAGGAATCCAACTTACAAGGGATGTAAAGGAGCTCTTCAAGGAGAACTACAAACCACTGCTCAGTGAAATAAAAAAGGACATAAACAAATGGAAGAACATACCATGCTCATGGATAGGAAGAATCAATATTGTGAAAATGGCCATACTGCCCAAGGTAATTTATAGATTCAATGCCATTCCCATCAACCTACCAATAACTTTCTTCACAGAATTGGAAAAAACTGCTTTAAAGTTCATATGGAACCAAAAAAGAGCCCGCATTGCCAAGACAACCCTACGTCAAAAGAATAAAGCTGGAGGCATCATGCCACCTGACTTCAAACTGTACTACAAGGCTACAGTAACCAAAACAGCATGGTACTGGTACCAAAACAGAGATATAGACCAATGGAACAGAACAGAGCCCTCAGAAATAATACCACACATCTACAGCCATCTGATCTTTGACAAACCTGACAAAAACAAGAAATGGGGAATGGATTCCCTATTTAATAAATGGTGCTGGGAAAATTGGCTAGCCATAAGTAGAAAGCTGAAACTGGATCCTTTCTTTACTCCTTATACAAAAATTAATTCAAGATGGATTAGAGACTTAAATGTTAGACCTAAAACCATAAAAACCCTAGAAGAAAACCTAGGTAATACCATTCAGGACATAGGCATGGGCAAGGACTTCATGTCTAAAACACAAAAAGCAATGGCAACAAAAGCCAAAATTGACAAATGGGATCTAATTAAACTAAAGAGCTTCTGCACAGTAAAAGAAACTACCATCAGAGTGAACAGGCAACCTACAGAATGCGAGAAAATTTTTGCAATCTACTCATCTAACAAAGGGCTAATATCCAGAACCTACAAAGAACTCAATCAAATTTACAAGAAAAATCAAACAACCTCATCAAAAAGTGGGCAAAGGATATGAACAGACATTTCTCAAAAGAAGACATGCATACAGCCAGCCGGCACATGAAAAAACGCTCATCATCACTCACCATCAGAGAAATGCAAATCAAAACCACAATGAGATACCATCTCACACCAGTTAGAATGGCAATCATTAAAAAGTCAGGAAACAACAGGTGCTAGAGAGGATGTGGAGAAATAGGAACACTTTTACACTGTTGGTGGGATTGTAAACTGGTTCAACCATTGTGGAAAACAGTATGGCGATTCCTCAAGGATCTAGAACTAGAAATACCATATGACCCAGCCATCCCATTACTGGGTATATACCCACAGGATTATAAATCATGCTGCTATAAAGACACATGCACACATATGTTTATTGTGGCACTATTTACAATAGCAAAAACTTGGAATCAACCCAGATGTCCATCAGTGACAGACTGGATTAAGAAAATGTGGTGCACATACACCATGGAATACTATGCAGCCACAAAAAAGGATGAGTTAATGTCCTTTGTAGGGACATGGATGAAGCTGGAAACCATCATTCTCAGCAAACTATCACAAGAACAGAAAACCAAACACCACATGTTCTCACTCATAGGTGGGAATTGAACAATGAGATCACTTGGACATGGGAAGGGGAACATCACACACCGGGGTCTATTATGGGGAGGGGGGTGGGGGAAGGGATGGCATTGGGAGTTATACCTGATGTAAATGACGAGTTGATGGGTGCTGACAAGTTCATGGATGCAGCACACCAACATGGCACAAGTATACATATGTAACAAACCTGCATATTGTGCACATGTACCCTAGAACTTAAAGTATAATAAAAAAAAAAATGCTAAAGGAAGCATTAAATTCAGATCAGAAAGAGTTCTGGAGAGAGGAACGCCCCACCTTGAAAATAATGATGGTAGGTTAACATATAGCAACGATGAAGTAGAACTTCTCTACTCCTATTTTACTACCTTTTTTCCTCCCTGGGCAAAGAAATGGCCCATCAGAGTTGAGTGGGAAAGGTAGAAATAATAAGGAATTGCAGGCCCAACTTGTTTAAGATTCCACATCTAAATTACTGTATCCCAAGGGATGGTAGTATCATATTGATTGAGAAAACAGGTTTCAGAGTCAGATATATCTAGCATCTACTGTGTTCTCCTGGCAAATAGTTTAATGGCAATAAATTTCAGTTGTAAATACCTCATAGGGTTAGGGTGATAATTCAGCTAAAGCACTTTAACATAGTATCTGGGACATAATAAATACATGCTAGCTATTCATTTTATCATTCGGTATTTTCATTGACTAGCTGAAATGAAGTCAGTAATCTTTAAGAAATTCTGCAAAAAGAGTAAATATCATGAATACTCAATAAGACTAGAATTAATAATTTTAAAGATAGTTTTTTTAGTTTCCAAAGTAAGTAATGATCCTAGTAACAGTATGAGTTCAGTAAGTAGAGGCCATACCAACATAAGTGCATTTTCCTTTTCCTAAAGGGCTACCTACTGGAAATCAAAAGAGTTTTATGTACAGAGAGTATTCAGATTTCAGCATTACCAAGAATCTCATGAAAGAGTCTTGTGAAAGAACTGTGGGCTGCTTGTCACAGACAGAGGGATTTTTAACTTGCTGAATAATCCAAATGGTGCTAGTTAAGAAATATTCCAAATCAAGAAAAAATTTATTAGGAAGAATAACTTAGAAGGTGGTCCCTCAGCCCTAAATTTTTCAAGAGTTTCACCAATGACTGTTATGCTGACTTCTGTAGCATGCTGATCGATGAAATGATTGAGACAAAATTCAAATTCAAAGTATTCTGAAATGGACTGAAACAATAGATCAAGTCCAACACTATGAAGTTTGTACACAAAAAAGTCTAGTCTTTTACTTTGGTCCAGTATCAAACTGTATAAGCAGAGGATGGGTTACATGTCTCAGAAGCTTGTATTATTTAAAAGTTTTATTCAAGAGCAAGGCCAGGTCAATCTAAAGTAATAAAAAAAAGGCCAGAATATAGTTTAAAGAGAATTTATTCAAACACAAATGTTGAGGGATACATCCTGGGACACACTTCCAAGTTGCCTTGGGACATGCTCTGGAGAACAAAAGAGCAGTTCACGCTTTTAAAGAAAAAAAAGAACAAATCAGGAGGAGGGGTGATTACAAAAAGTTATTTGTCAGTAATTCTCATTGGTTTACAAAAATAATATTGGGTGGTGATTGACTATACATTGCTAAATTATAGGTGTATGATATTTTATAGCTATTTGGCATCAAGATGGTCTAGGGCCCACATAACAAGTGTCTTCAAGAGGTAATTATTTAGCTCAAGGTGGAGTGAGACAGTACTGGTGTTACATGTTAAATGCCTTTCTGGGTCTGATAATTTAAAGGGGCTCAAATTCCTCAGGTAAAATGGCTTTTTTCTTTTTTATTTACCCCCTTTTGATGAAAATCTTTCTTCTTGAAAGCACTTGTGATTAAAATCTGACTGTCCAAGTGTCCCTTGTCACTGGGAAGGCTCATTTCCAGAGAGTCCTGTCCCATGTCAAAGGGGGAAAGGGAGGCAATCTCAGTAAGGATTTTTTTTAAAAGTCCCCCAAAGCTCATTTGGGATGGCATCACAGAGTGGCAAAAGTGAGAACTTGGTCAAGCCATTGATTTATGTAGCTGCTGTTGACTGTTGAAACATAAACACCATGATTTAATTTTCTCAGAAGTGACACATATGGATTATAACCAAAAAGAAAATTGGTATGCCAGAATGGAAAAACAAAAACCCCCAAATCTGTTCCTTTAGGGAGCTAATTAAAAACATTATGAAGATGATTGAACCCAGGTTGTTCTTTAGAAACTTGTTGTAGCCATGAAATAATTCAGGATTTTGTCCAAATGATAGGAAAATTTAAAAACTCAAAAACAATGATAAGGGCTAGAATCTAATAACAGGTGTGCTATAGGTTTTATCTGAAACTTAATTTCTCTCTCCTGTTTCCCATTTCTACCAAAGATAAATCTTAGTAGGACCAATCTACTTGTAAAATAAGTTTTAGTATTATGTTTGGCCTGATTATTTGCATAAAGTATAACAAGAATAGTGATTGAGTATATAGGCTTCTTTTTTCATTTTTTATTTATTTATTTTTTTCTGTACTTACAGTCTGTTCACAAGGCTTCTTTTTAAGTTGGCTTTGCTGGAACTCTTTCATAAGGAATTTCAGATTAGACTTTTAAAAGCCTCCTGAAGTTATAAAGCCAAGCCAAGGATTTACCATCAGACTGTGCCTTTAATACCTGTATGAACTGGGTGAATTCCTTTCTTTTTGAGGTCCCCAAATATCTTGAGGTTCCTGGCCCTATCAAAAAACAACATTTTTCACTTACAACAAGGTCAGGAACCTTGTAAGAGAACCATGTAGACAGGGTACCAGGCCAGTTCTATAAAGTCAACTTTAATTCCTCAAACCAGTCTGGTCGTATCTGAAAAGATGTCATTCCAGTCAAAGCCTTGGGGAAATTACCAGTGTCTCCAATATGTCCTGTTACAAAAGAAAACAGATTTTTATTGAACTTATGTAAATTTCTATATTGTTATAAAATAAGAATACTCACAAATAGTTTCTGAATTCTGGAGGAATCAGGTAGAGAGAAAGGCAAATATTTCCATTTTTGTTCACAAAAGTATACTTTGCTGGGCATTGTGGCTCATGCCCATAAACCCAACACTTTGGTAGGCTGAGGCAGATGGATCACTTGAAGCCAGGAGTTTGAGATTAGCCTGGCCAACAGGGCAAAACCCTGTCTCTACTAAAAATATATGGGTGTGGTGGCACAGACATGTAATCCCAACTACATTGGAGGATGAGGCAATGAGAATCACTTGAACCCAGGAGCCAGGAGGTGGAGTTGCAGTGAGCTGAGATTGCATCACTGCACTCTAGCCTGAGTGACAGAGACCCTGTCTAAAAAAAAAAAAAAGTGTACTTTGTCCAAATTGCTATAAGCTATAAATAGCTCAAAAGAAAAAAAGTTTGACTCTGGAAAACAAAACGTATTACTACTTCAGGTGGAGCCCTTTAATGATTAGGACAAAGAAAGTATTTGCAGTTTCTGGGGCCAAATATTTAAATATGTAAAAAGCAGGCACAGTTGGAGGGCAACACATCTAAATGTTTAAAAATCAAGGATCCTACTTTTATATTGAATCCTGGCTCCCCAGAAAAGAAGGAAACACCATGACACCAGGCCATGACACAGGCTTCCACAGTGTACCTCACTACAAAGACATTCTCCTGGCTGGTAGGTAACCCAATGTCAATCAGTCCCTTCTGTGAACAGCGTATCCCCCATAAGAGTTTTATCCCTTGGCGGTGAGTTCATACCTGCACTTTTATTTAAATGCACAAGGACTGTTTTTTTGTTTGTTTGTTTGTTTGTTTTTGTTTGTTTGTTTGTTTGTTTTTTTGAGATGGAGTATTGCTCTGTCACCCAGGCTGGAGTGCAATGGCATGATCTCGGCTCACTACAACCTCTGCCTCCCAGGTTCAACTGATTCTCCTGCCTCAGCCTATTGAGTAGCTGGGACTACAGGCATGCCCCAACATGCCTGGCTAATTATTTTACATTTTTAGTAGAGACAGGGTTTCATCATGTTGGTCAGACTGGTCTTGAACTCCTGACCTCAAATTATCCACCTGACTCAGCCTCCCAAAGTGCTGGGATTACAGGCAGGAGCCGTTCCACCTGGGATCCAAGGATTTTTATAATTTTGGGTTTTACATTTAAGTCTTTAATCCATCTTGAGTTAATTTTTGTATAAGGTGTAAGAAAGGGGTCTGGTTTCCATTTTCTGCATATGGCTAACCAGTTTTCTCATCACCACATATTAAATAGGGAATCCTTTCCCCATTGCTTGTTTTTGTCATGTTTTATAAGGATCAGATGGTTGTAGAGGTGTGGTCTTATTTCTGAGATCTCTATTCTGTTCCATTGGTCTGTGTGTCTGTTGTTGTACCAGTACCATGCTGTTTTGGTTACTATAGCCTTGTAGCATAGTTTGAAGTCAGGCAGCATTATACTTCCAACTTTGTTCTTTTTGCTTAGAATTGTCTTGGCTATATGGGCTCTTTTTTGGTTCCATATGAATTTTAAAGTAGTTTTTTTTCTAAATCTGTGAAGAATGTCAATAGTTGTTTAATGGAAATAGTATTAAATCTATTGAATCTATAAGGGTGGACATGGCTCACATCTGTAATCCCAGCACTTTGGGAGGCCAAGGTGGGCGGATCACCTGAGGTCGGGAATTTGAAACCAGCCTGACCAACATAGTGAAACCCTGTCTCTACTAAAAATACAAAATTAGCTGGGCATGGTGGTGCATGCCTGTAATCCCAGCTACTCGGGAGACTGAGGCAGGAGTATTGCTTGAACCCAGGAGGCAGAGACTGCAGTGAGCCGAGATTGTGCCATTACACTCCAGCCTGGGCAACAACAGTGAAACTCCATCTCAAAAAACAAAACAAAACAAAAAAGCATTGATTCTATATATTATTTTGGGCAGTATGGCCATCTAGGCAATGCCATTTAGGACATAGGCACTGACAAAGATTTCATGATGAAAACATCAAAAGCAATTGTAACAAAAGCAAAAATTGACAAATGGAATTGAATTAAACTAAAGAACTCTGCATAGCAAAAGATACTATCATCAGGGTGAACAGACAACCTATGAGAATGGGAGAAAATTTTTGCAATCTATCCATCTGACAAAGATCTCATATCCAGAATCTATGAAGAACTGAAACAAATTTACAAGAGAAAAACAACCCCATTAAAAAGTGGGCAAAGGACATGAAGAGACATTTCTCAAAAGAAGACATACATGTGGCCAACAAACATAAAAAAAGCTCAACATCACTGATCATTAGAGAAATACAAATCAAAACCACAATGAGATACCATCTCATGCCCATCAGAATGGTTGTTATTAAAAAGTCAAGAAACAACAGATGCTGGTGAGGTTGTGGAGAAATACGAATGCTTTTACACTGTTGGTGGGAATGTAAATTAGTTCAACCATTGTGGAAGACAGTGTGGTGATTCCTCAAAGACCTGGAGGCAGAAATACCATTTGACTCAGCAATTCCATTACTGGGTATATACCCAAAAGAATATAAATCATTCTATTATAAAGATACATGCACACGTATGTTCATTGCATCACTATTCACAATAGCAAAGACATGGAATCAACCCAGAGGCCTATTAGTGGTAGACTGGATAAAGAAAATATGGTAATGTGACACATATACACCACAAAATACTATGCAGCCATAAAAGGGACCGAGATAATGTCCTTTGCAGGGACATGGATGGAGCTGGAAGCCATTATCCTCAGCAAACTAACACAGGAATGGAAAACCAAACACTGAATGTTCTCACTGATAAGTGGGAGCTGAACAATGAGAGCACATGGACACACTGTGGTCTGCTGGGAGTGGGTGAAGGGAGGGAGAGCATCAAGATAAATACCTGATGCATGTGGGGCTTAATACCTAGGTGACTGGTTGATAGGTGCAGCAAACTAAACCCGCATTTGCAAAACTATAACTGAGGAGATTATAAAAGTGAAAGAAATCAGACCTAACTGATTCCATCTTGCTTCTAACCTTTAACCTGTCCTTGTTCATCTTGTGGCCTAGGTCATACTAACTTTGGGAAGGAATTCAGTTTATGGTTTGACTCTGAAACAAAATTGATAACAGCTCTTTCCTGAAAAACACCCCTTCTAGCCTAGAAACCAGTCTGCCTTTGCAAAACTAGCAAATTAGCTACAAGATTAGAAATTCCAGTTTAGGGGTTGTGCAGCCTCTGGCTCCAAGAGTCTGAACCTCCCCAAATTGCTCCTGGGATAACATCACTATTATAAAACCTAAGGTCAGTGCTTGAGATATTTTGCAGACTCCATACTTGATGGATCAGCTGATATCACACAGACTGGAAATCTGGCTCAACCAGTTCTGCCATCCCACCCAGGAACAGAAGACAGCAAGAAAAACTCACTTGGAACCCTTATGATTCCATTTCCAACCTGACCAATCAGCATTCCCCACTTCCCAAGCTCCTGCCCGCCAAATCTCTGATCCCTGAATGGTCAGGTAGACTGATTTGATTAATAATACAACTCTGGGGCCAGACGTAGTGGCTCATGCCTGTAATCTCAGCACTTTGGGGGGCCAAGGAGGGTAGATCACCTGAGATCAGGAGTTTGAGACCAGCCTGGCCAACATGGTGAAACCTCATCTCTACTAAAAATATTTTAAAAAGTTAGGCAGGCGTGGTGGTGCACGCCTGTAATCCCAGCTACTCAGGAGGCTGAGGCAGGAGAATTGCTTGAATTCCAGAGGCGGAGGTTGCAGTGAGCTGAGATCGTGCCATTGCACTCCAGCCTGGGCTACAAGAGTGAAACTCCATCTCAAAACAAAAATCAAACCAAACCAAAAAAAAAAAAAAAAAACCTCCAGTCTCCCGCACAGTGAGCCCTGCATGAATTACTCTTTCTCCATTGCAATTCCCCTGTCTTGATAAATTGGTTCTGTCTAGGCAGCAGGCAAAGTGAACCCCTTGAACGGTTATATAACCACTATGGCACACATTTACCTTTGTAACAAACCTGCACATCCTGCTCCTATATCCCGGAATTTAAAATAAAATTAAAATGTAAAAAAAGACTTAATAATAAATGCACAAGGAAAGGGGTATTCCCTTGTGGTGACTACCATTCATTGCAACTGTAACCACCCAGTGGGTTCACCTTACCGGGTGCCTAGAAAGAACCAGTTTATCAAGACAGGGGAATTGCAATAGTGAAAGAGTAATTGACACAGAACCGGGTGTACAGGGTGACCAGAGTTTTATTGTTACTCAAATCAGTCCCCTGGAACATTCAGAGATCAGAGTTTTTAAGGATAATTTGGGATATGGTCTCAGAAAGTGGGGAGTGCTGATTGGTCGGGTTGAAGATAAAATCACAGGGGGTGGAAGTGAGTTCTTGCTGACTTCCCTTCCTGGGTGGGATGGCAAAATTGGTTGAGCCAGATAATCAGTCTGGATGATATCTTCTGCTGCATCGGAATGTAGGGCCTGCAAAATATCTCAAGCACTAATGTTAGGTTTTACAACAGTGATGTTATTCCCAGGAGCAATTTGGGGAGGTTCGGACTCTTGCAGCCAGAGGCTGCATGGCCCCTAAACTGTGATATCTAATTTTGAAGCTAATTTGTTAGTCCTACAAAGGCAGACTGGTCCTCAGGCAAGAAAGGTTTTTTGGGGAAAGAGCTATTATCCATTTTGTTTCAGAGTTTAAACTATAAACTAAATTCCTTCCCAAGGCTAGTTCGGCCTACACCCAGGAATGAACAAAGGCAGTTCAGAGGTTAGAAGGAAGATGGGGTCGGTTAGGTCTGATCTCTTTCATGACATAATTTCCTCAATTATGATTTTTGCAAAGGCGATTTCATAACCACTGTCAGCCACCTCCCAGACTGCAGCCCTCACCAGTGATCCACCAGTCATCACACATACAAAAGTGTATTGTCTCACAGTCTCACCAGTAATCCCTGGTACCCCTAAAAGCCAAAGAGATCGGGTAATTGATGTAAAAGACAGTACAGTTTAGACTTGACAGTAATGTGTCCATGACTCTTCAGACTCCACAGGAAGGCAGAAGACCTTAAAAAGGGATGAATGGTGACTCTTTCTGTGTCCCTTAAGAGGTCTGAGTGCTTAGAGTGTCCCTCAGATTTCTTTTCTTCTTCTTCTTCTTCTTCTTCTTCTTCTTCTTCTTCTTCTTCTTCTTCTTCTTCTTCTTCTTCTTCTTCTTCTTCTTCTTCTTCTTTTTTTTTTTGAGATGGAGTTTTGCTCTTGTTGCTCAGGCTGGAGTGCAATGGCTCAGTCTTGGCTCACTGCAACCTCTGCCTCCCGAGTTCAAGCAATTCTCCTGCCCTAGCCTTTCAAGTAGCTGGGATTACAGGCACATGCCACCATGCCCAGCTAATTTTTGTATTTTTAGTAGAGGTGCGGTTTCATCATGTTAGTCAGGCTGGTCTTGAACTTCTGACCTCAAGTGATCCACCCACCTCAGCCTCCCAAAGTGCTGGAATTACAAGCATGAGCCACCCACCAGGACTAGATTTCTTCATGTAACACTGAAGACAGCAAAGAGGAAGGAGGATCTTGAATATCAGCTTTTAACTAAGCTGACCTCTGTCCATAGAACACCTTTTTAAAAATCCTTTTAAATATCTTATTATCAGATTTTAGCCAGGACAAACAGCTGAAATTCCTGGATTTTGAACTTTTTTTTTTTTTTTTTTTAACTGAAGGTATCCTCCCAAGTGACTCACTAAACCAATAAGCCTTAAATAAGGTTATACATTCACCAAGGACACAGGAAGCATCTCCAAAGATGTGCAAAGCAGTCCTTATAAAATCCAGAACCACCCCAAAAATGGTTCAAAGAAAGGAAGGTTTTGCTCCTTTTTAGCCACAAAAGAAGGATAACCCACATTGATCTGGCCATATTTTTCAGGGTCTCAGCTTCTCAGTTGACCATTTATACACAAGGCCCGAAAGCTCTGTTTGCCCTCACAGATGGAAGAAGACAGGAAATCAAAAGCCGTTCATAGAAGGGGAAGGGATCAATAACGAATGGGTGCTCCAAAAGGTCAAAAGTCACACAAATATCAAAACAAATGAACTGGTTCCCTGACTGGGAATTGAACCAGGCCATGGCAGTGAAAGCACAGAATTTTAACTGCCAGACTACACAGTGGAGCAGCTCCAAAGCAGGCCATTTGAACTTATGAAGGACTTTAGCTTTGTTTTAGATTCTGGCTCTTCAATTTTGCCAAATTTCTAAGGCTAGCCATGACACTATTATTTATCTTTTTAAAAAAATATTTTTTGATCTCCCACAAATACAAATAAGGCAATTGCTTAGAATGAGAGATATCTTTTTAAAATTTAGGAGTCATTCTAATTTAAAGGATCCATCTCTTGGCCACCAATGATTAGATTTTCCAGTGGTGTACTTATTCCAATAGCAACTAAATCCAGTTATTATAGCAAAAATTATACCTGAGCCCCTACACCCAAGACTAGTCACACAAATATTTTCTCCCATTAATCAACATTTTGCAGAGGAAACAGAAGCAAACAGTGATTTTGGATGGTAATATCCACTCAATCTGTTAACAGTGGAGAGTGTCCAGATTCTTGGGGTCTTGAACAAAGAATTGGACAAAATGCACAAACAAAGCAAGGAGGGAATGAAGGGATTTATTGAAAATGAAAGTATACTCCACAGTGTGGGAGCAGGCCTAAGCATAGGGGCTCAAAGACCCCATTACAGAGTTTTTGTGGATGTTGAGGATTCCATTGGTTACTTGGGGTATGGCTTATGTAAATGGAGAGGATGAAGTAAAGTTATAAAGTCATTTACTTGGCCTATGTCCTATGGAGAGGATATTTCCTGTCATAGCTAAAGTGTGAATTGGCCTTATGTTCCCTGCCTCCAGACCCTACTTTCCTGCCTCATCTTCCCCCTGAGAGATGTGATCCCCATAAATATTTATGGGAAGCAGAGGGACCAATGGTCTTTTTTTCTGTAACTGCTTCATGCTGGCTTTGGGCATAGTCCCTAACTATTGGGGATCACGTATCTCTTGCCCTTCTCGGTCTGGTGGAGGCAGGGTTGGTAGCTCCCTGATGGTCAGGGGTGGTGTCTTCACCTTGAACTGGCTGGAACCTTTGTTACATGATCATCTGAAGCTTGATGATCTCTAGGTGAGAAGAAATGAATTTGGTAAAAAATTTTAATGGGAACTCAGGTGGTGGATACCTATGCTGTCAGAAATGTTTTTTATAGAGATTTGCAGGAGAAAAAAACAAAACCTGGTCTGTTTTAGAATCTATGTGTTTCTTTAAATTCTTAGCATGAGCAACTCCATTTTGGTTTGGCTTGGTTTGTTGAGGCCTAGTGCATGAGTTTAGTCCAAAACAATGGATTCCCATAATTCTGTTTTAAAAAATTTCCCCTTTTTAGTCATGCTCTCACTTAGGTGAGAGTGTAGCCAAAACTTAGGGCCTTAGTGCCACTCTCAGTTACCAGCATTTTGAGTTTCTGGTCTCAGCACATCATTTATAGGTGTCCTCATGGTTGCACATTTTTTTAAGTTCCTGTTATTCCAGTTGAAGAGAGACCACATTCTAGAGATGGTGCATACAAGCATTTAAAACCTTTGAGAGAATACAGCACACCAGGGAGACTATTATTGTGACTACTGGGAGGATAATACCAAGAGTTTGGGGTATGCTCCTTACCCAAGGTCCCCATAAACTGAAACTCCTAAAATAAAATCGATCAAAGAATGAGCTAAAGAGTTTACTCGCTTAACTAAGCAATTTCTTTGTCAATCCCTTACCACTGAATTTCTATAATCTTTATTTGATGTATTTCTGAATAGGACACAAGTGCCAGCAGCTACACAGGTACTTTTCTGTTTAGCTAATTCTGTTGTTTAGCATAACTTTCACAAGACAATTTAAAGTCTGTTGTGTAACTGTACGCTTTACAGTAGAATTTGCTGTACAGCATATCATGCAGGATACATTTCTAATCATTGCTTCTTTTACTGTAAACCATGGAAAAAGGACCTAAAAAATGATGCCCTTTTAGAAGAGTGAAAGCCTTCTGGCATTGTTTTCTTCAACCCATGATGTGGGTTAACAGGAGTGAACCAGTGTTTTGTTTTTGACTGATTATGAGGGAACATATGTACCATTAACGTTTCTTATCTACATTGGGCCTTTATTCTTTATCTAAGTATAAGGTAATCCATGTATAAGGCTGGCTGCAAACTCCTTCACAAATAAAAGTACACCCCATTAGTGCACATAACAGACCCCTTTTCCACTTCCACTCTTCATAGAGGCATAAGCAAGAAAAAACATTCAAAGATAAGAGTTTCATGACAGTAGAAGTCTTAATCTGTGAATTTGGGAAAAGCTGTTCACATCAAGGATGCTATCTTCTTCTTGGGAAAAACTTCCCTTGTTAGCTTTACCTCAAGGGTTCCAATGAGTGCATAGTTCCAAAAGTGTGGAGGGACCCTTCTCGGTTGCGAGACCATGAACCTAAAGCTCCAAATCCCAAAGTTTTGTTGTAGTGTGGATGGCAAGGAGAGTATTTCTCTGATGTTTCCAGAAGATTCAAACTGTAAAAAGCTAGTTTTTACCTGGTGAAAAATACACTGTAGCATAATAATCTGCTGTTATAATATCAACCCTCTTGCATGGGAAAGGTTTTATACAACCAGAAAAATTGCATTAAAAATAACAATTGAATGAAATCCCTTTATAAAATGTTTAAATGGCCCACCAGGTGACCAAATGTACCTGAAGCTTTAATTGTTTTCCCAGGAATATGGGATCAAGCATTAGTTATAAACTATTTCAAAGCAATTTCAGTATTAGCTGGTTTAACATGAAAGTGTTTTCTTGACATTTAATTTTTTGTTTTACTTGGGTTAGTAGCTTTGTACAAGGAAATTTGGTTATTTCTGTGGTATATAATAACTGTAATTGTGATTAGTAGTATATACTCAGACATTAGAATTTTAGAAATTCCATCTAATTTTGGAATATATATTAGTATTATTCACAAAAATATAACCTAAAGAATATTGAACATCATTTTGGCAATCCCATGTACCTAAACACATCAAATAATCCTTTTTACCTCTTTTCTGGATGTTTTCAGGGGCCTTTTGATCCACCCAGAAAGCCAGACATTAGGAAAGACAATTATGAAATGGAAGTCTGATTTTGGAATTCCAGATTATGGTTAATTATTTATTTTGCCAAAATAACGACAGAAATTTTAAAGAAGCAAGAACCTTTTATAACCTTAAAAGACACACACACACACATGCATTCTACTGTTCTTACACACTTTGCATGTAAAACTGTTTCTAATAGTCTTACTTGCATGTTACAATGGCAACTCTTAGAAATTTTAACTTTAATGTAGTAAAACCTGGTAAGTTATGTTCTGATAAGGTTTGACTCTTTCCAGCATAGCTAGGGCATGGCCAACTCCACGTGTGTTTCCCCAGGTCTTATCTAGCTGGAAAGCAGTCAAGTTAAACTATTTTCAAAAGCCAAAGAAGCAGTTTATGACCTTAAAGCATTTAGCAAACCTAATGTTTGAACATAATTTAGAAAACGTTTACATTTTGAAAGCAATTGTATTTTACCGATAATCTTTATTTCCCAAAGATTGCTAAAGTCAAGTGAACTAAAAAGCATTACACTTTCTACTTTTCTGACAAAATATTTAAGTTCTTATTATTGAACCAATTAATTTAAAACTTCATAGAGGAGATTAACTGGTTTGCACAGAGCAAAAGAGGTAAGAGACTGACTGGTAAGATATTCTTACCCTGCTGGGCCTAAACTGCAGACCCTGGCCAACAGATGAAATGAGTAGTCAGACACAGGTATGCAGTGTAAGAGCAGCTAGGTGACTGTCTCACTCTAGTGGCCAGAGAGGAGCTCGGGAGCTCCTTGCTTTTATTCAGTGTAGACACAACACCAAAAACCTGGAGCCAACACAACCTGCAGGTAATTAACATTTGTTGTTCCCCTGTCAGGGAATGCATGGATGATCAAAGATCAGTTCCTGATCAACATAAGTAAACAAGCCTGTTTAAGACAAATTCCCCTACACTCCCTTTGTACCTACTCCTTGTCCTCTGCCTCAGGGTTATAGAAAAGCTGCCTTCAGCTATTCTCCCCCAGGGTTCTACAGAACCTTCCAACCTTTCAGAGGTTTGCAGTCCTTTCCCTATAGTTTTTCTACCACTGTGACTGATCTTCTACGTCTCTCCCTTTTCTGTTTTTTGCATCAGGCTTTGTTGATTGAGGCGTATAGATGTGCACAGTGACAACCTTGACAGGTGCAGCAGTTACAGCTCATATTCCAGCTTTGCATCCTAGAACCTGTAAATAACATAGACAAATATCAGTATAATGAGTTTTGTTCTTTTCCAGTCAAGGAGTGATATGCAGTGTTACTTGGCACCTCAGTCCAATGTATGCCATTACTGACGGACCCCACTGGGGGTATGTCAGTCCTTCCCAGCCAATCAATCACATTGTTAGAGGCTGGGAAGGGGGTGTCAGCCCAAGTAACAGGGTTGAAAAAAGGTGGATCTAGAAGATGGGCCCAATAGGATGTAGCAGGTACAGGTGGCAGGCAAAATGAGATAATAAAAAAGGTTAATACCCTATGAGAGTTACAATGTACAACAGAAAACATAGCAAGGAACAAATTATCTGGAGTGAATGGTGTCTGTGTCTGGCACAGGATTTGCTTGGTCTCCTGAGTTGTCTTCTTCAGCATTGCCCTGGTAATATCTGGGGACTATGTCATCCAAGGAAGCCGCATCCTCCAGGCTCATGGGTCCTGCAGAGTGGGTCATTTTCTTCACTTCTGGTACCAGGCTGGGTGCCAGTCATGCCATGGTAAGGTTTGATGCACTGTGCTGGAATCCAAAGAGGACCTCAGGGGATGTGAACACAAGCATATCCTCTTCCCCACATTAGCAAATCATTTGGCACAGACCATACATTACTATTTATATTTCCATAAAACTGAAGGTTTTATATCTTGAATGTTTTTTCAAAGTGCTTTTCTATAGTTGATTGAAATTTATCATCTAAATTTAAGAAATGAAGGGTAAATAAGGCTTGTGCCAATAGTATTGCAGGATCCTTACTCATCTTCCCCCTTTTTTGTTTTCTGAGCATGTTTTTAAGGGTAGAATGGGCACATTCCACCATGGCCTGTCCTTGGGGTTATATGGGATACCCATGGAATGTTGAACCTTCCATGTGTGACGAAATTGTTGAAACTGTGAGCTGGGGTAAGCCAGACCGACTATCAGTTTTAATCTTTGTGGGCCACCCCATAAACACAAAGGTTAAGAGATGTTTAATGACATATCAGGCTCACTCTCTAGGAAGAGCATGAGCACTAATTAGGTGAGAATTGGTATCAATGGATACATGTACATATCTTAGTTTTCCAAATTCAGAGATATGCATAACATGATTTACTATAACTAATTAGGTTCTAGTACTCTAGGGTTAACACCTGTTGAAGCGGGGGACGTGCCTGTGAGCTGGCAATCTGGGCGCTGTAAAATAATTTGTTTTGCTAGTCTTTGGCTAAGTTGAAATTGTTCTGATAAATTTCTTCAATTCTGATGAAGAAACAGCTGTGATTGTGTGGCTTGGTCAAGTAGTGACATCATGACCTGCAAATCTGCTTGATCATTGCCATGAGCCAGGGGGCCAGGCAATGAGCTGTGAGCCTGAATGTGTGTGATAAAGACAAGATGTGTTCATTGAATTAGCAATTGCTGAAGTCAAAGAAAAAGGGGACTCAGGGTGGGCTCAAGAGTAGACTTAATGAGGGCTGTTTCAAGGTTTTGCAGCAAATAAACAGAGTTAGCAGCGTCACTAACAATATTGATGGGCTGAGTGGAAAAGGTTTCCAGGGCCGATATTAGGGCTCCAACCTCAGTTCTCTGAGTGCTAGTAAATCCAGATTGAGTAAGGGAGTTATACAGTTCCCACCAGATAGCTGCTTTTCCATTTTTACCAGAGCCATCAGTAAAAAGCATTAAAGTGTTAGGTATGGGGGAGTGAACTACCTTTGTAGGTGTAACTGCAGGAGTATGACATAAGAACTGGAGTCATTTATCAGCAGAAAGAGCATGTTCTATATGGCCCACATAATCAGAGAGTGTGATCTGAAGGTCTAGAGATAGGGGCAGGACTGCTTCGAATTGTTTTTTACTTAAGGGTATTCTTATGACGTCAGGGTCATAACCTTGCAATTGATTGAAAATTATCTGCTATGGCCTCAATTAATCCTTTCATAAATGGGCTAGCAGCTCTGCTTTCTCTAAAGCTTTTTCTTTTTTCTTTGTAAGTGTTGAAAGTAATGGATTCATGTACCCAATTGCCTTGTTGATCTTGCATCACCAGGCAGGCCAAGAGCTCCCCTTCTAATGCCGCTTGCTTAAGACAAGATCCCATAACTGTAATGTATCCCTTGCCTTCTTTCCAATTTATTGGGGAAGGGGGTTCAGGGAAAATCTCTGTCTCCTCTGTGGCACCTTTACCCAGTAACGGTGGGGCTGAGGGAGAAGGAGGAGGTGGTAAGGTATATGGTGGTCCCTCGTCCCTCGCCTTTTTAGGCTCTTCTGTGTAGAACAGGGCCAAAGCAGTCCTAACTGAGGCCTATAATATTAAAAATGTTACTGGGACCCATTGTCCTTGTACATGATGTCATTTAAGATTTCTTCCCACTTGTTCCCAGAGCTCCAGGTCTAGCATGCCTTCTTCTGGGAACCATGGGTTATGGGAAACAACAGTCAGCATTAGATCCCTTAATTGGGCCTCTGAGACTGAGGCTCCACTAGCTTTAGGCAGCTGTTTCAATACTTTTATATACTGCTGCTGTTGAGCTGATAACCATTCTCCCATTGTGTCCAGAATTGGTGGGTTTTTGGTCTTGCTGACTTCAAGAATGAAGCTGCAGACCCTTGCGGTGAGTGTTACAGTTCTTAAAGATGGTGTGTTCGGAGTTTGTTCCTTCAGATGTTCAGACGTGTCCAGAGTTTGTTCCTTCAGATGTTCAGACGTGTCTGGAGTTTCTTCCTTCTGGTGGGTTTGTGGTTTCGCTGACTTCAAGAGTGAAGCTGTAGACCTTCATGGTGTTACAGCTCTTAAAAGTGACACGTCTGAAGTTGTTCATTCCTTCCGGTGGGTTCGTGGTCTCGCTGGCTTCAGGAGTGAAGCTACAGACCTTCACGATGATTGTTACAGCTCTTAAAGGTGGTGCATCTGGAGTTGTTCATTCCTTCCATCTGGAGTTGTTTGTCCCTCCTGGTGGGTCTGTGATCTCGCTGGCTTCAGGAGTGAAGCTACAGACCTTCATGGTGAGTGTTACAGCTCTTAAAGTTGGGGTGGACCCAAAGAGTGAGCAGCAGCAAGATTTATTGCAAAGAGCAAAAGAGCAAAGCTTCCACAGCGTGGAAGGGGACCCCGAGCGGGTAGCCGCTGCTGGCTTGGGCAGCCTGCTTTTATTCCCTTATCTGGCCCCACCCACATCCTGCTGATTGGTCCATTTTACAAAGAGCTGATTGGTCTCTTTTACAGAGAGCTGATTGGTCCATTTTGACAGGGTGCTGATTGGTGCATTTACAATCCCTGAGCTAGACACAGAGTGCTGAGTGGTGCATTTACAATCCTCTAGCTAGACATAAAAGTTCTCCAAGTCCCCACTAGATTAGCTAGACACAGAGCACTGATTGGTGCGTTTACAAACCTTGAGCTAGACACAGAGTGCTGACTGGTGCATTTACAATCCTCTAGCTAGACATAAAAGTTCTCCAAGACCCCACCTGACTCAGGAGCCCAGCTGGCTTTGCCTAGTGGATCCCGCATCAGGGCTGCGGGCGGAGCTGCCCACCAGTCCCATGCCACGTGCCTGCACTCCTCAGCCCTTGGGTGGTCGATGAGACCCAGTGCCGTGGAGCAGGGGGTGGTGCCTGTTAGAGAGGCTCTGGCCACATGGGAACCCACCGCAGGGGGCTTGGGCATGGCAGGCTACAGGTCCCAAGCCCTGCCCCACAAGGAGGCAGCAAAGGCCCAGCAAGAATTTGAGCACGATGCGGGTGGGCTGGCATTGCTGGAGGACCCAGTGCACCCTCTGCAGCTGCTGGCCTGGGTGCTAAGCCCCACACTGCCTGGGGCCAGTGGTGCTGGCCAGCTGCTCTGAGTGTGGGGCCTGCAGAGCCCTGCACCCACCCAGAACTCACGCTGGCCTGCGAGCACCTTGCACAGCCTCAGTTTCCGCCTGTGTCTCTCCCTCCACACTTTCCCGCAAGCAGAGGGAGCCGGTTCTGACCTCGGCCAGCCCAGAGAGGGGCTCCCACAGTGCAGTGGTGGGCTGAAGGGCTCCTCAAGCATGGCCAGAGTGGGTGCCAAGGCCGAGGAGGCACCAAGAGCAAGTGAGGGCTGCCAGCATGCTATCACCTCTCATCATCATGAAACCCTAGCTTGCAAATCCCCTCAAACTTGGAAATCCCCAGCGGGCACCAATTACTCACTGTGCAGTCACTTCACTTTCATTTTCGAGGGTTCTATTGTGATCCATTGCAGCATTCTTCACATGGGGTACCACCTGCCAGGCCTGTGCTGCAGAACCTGGCTGATGGATGAAATGAGTACTCAGACACAGGTACGCAGTGTAAGACCAGCTAGGTGGCTGCCTGGCTCTAGTGGCCAGAGAGCAGCCCCGAGAAGCTGGAGCTGTTTGCTTTTATTCAGTGCAGGCACAATGCCGAAAATCTGGAGCCAACACAACCTGCAGGTAATTAACATTTATTGTTCCCCTTTCAGGGAACATCATGCACATGGATGATCAAAGATCAGCTCCTGGTCAACATATGTAAACAAGCCATTTAAGATAAATTCCCCCACATTCCCTTGTACTTACTCCTTGCCCTCTGCTTCAGGGTCATAGAACAGCTGCCTTCAGCTATTCTCCCCCAGAGCCATGCAGAACCGTCCAACCTTTCAGAATGTTTGTGTCTTTTCTCTACAGTTTTTCCACCACTCTGACTGATCTCCTATATTTCCCTTTTGCCGGCATGCCAGGTTTCTGGGTTTTTTCTCCCTGAGTGGCCCTGGCAACCCTGTTTGACTATATGCAAACAAATACAATGCCATGAATTAAGAATATTCATAGATATTTTACAAATTTTGGAGAAACTAGGAAGAGAGAGAAATATGACTCAAATTCTATTTCTAAGGCTATACTCAACATACTTAAAGTAGCCTAAAATCTGAAGCCTAAATCTGAAAGTAGCCTAAAGAAGCCTGAAATCTGAAAAGTTAGTTTAAGGATAAAAAGCTGGTGTGCTCCATTAATTCCTGCAGCCTTACAAAGGTAGCTCAGGAATTCCAGATAAAAGGAATGAATGACAACTTGCTAGGAATGCATAGGAAAGAAAATAAACTATTCACAGAACCAAATAAAAGCCTTCCACTAGCATGGTTTTTTATATATGGATACACAAGCAAAGCCAGAGAATAGACAGCCAACAAATGAACACTAGAAGCAAAAATAAACACAAAAAAAACAAACCTAAATTTTCACACTCAGTTTGCCCTGAAGGCTACTGTGTTACATAGGGCCCCCCAAACCCCACATATTGAATACTTTAATATGCAATTCAATACCCTTAAGTTCACCAATATCATTATACATTCTGTGCAATCAAGAAATTCACTGTAGGCACATGACCAATAAGTACTCTAGCACTATCCACACAAAACAGTAAACGTAGTGTGAAGCAATGCAAGCATGTATGTGAAATTTGGCTCCATGCTAAATCCAGCTTCATGCTTAACTATATTAAAAAAGGATTGCCAAACTGCCAATGCATTTTTACAATATTTCTTACTTTAATCAACACTAAGAGTTTTAACTATGAAAACGTTAATTAGCCAAATGTTTCCAATTCTTTACCATGTTTTGAAGAATATTTTATTATTTAAACTTTTTCCACTCGTTTCTCCCCTATTTAATGATTCCTTACTATACTCATAAATAACCTTTACAAATCTGTAATTTGAACTAACTTTTAGATAACTTCTGAATGAGACAAAATTACTATTTTTCCACTAATAACAGAATGCTTTATGGCACATTTTGTATGCAGAATTACGTGTTAACTAGAATTTTATCCTTAGTAACCTACAACTTTAGTGAAACCCTAAAACTCAAGAAATCCTGAACTATCAGACATGGGCATTTATAGATAAGAACAACTCCACAATTTTAGAAATATTCCTTCATATTACAACCCGTTTTAAATTGGAAAAGACCCAGATATCAAATGAGCATTAAAAATAACTTTAAGATTTTAATTTACACAAAGTTTACCTAAAACAATTATCCTATTCACTGTACTTAATTTTTTATTTTTAACAAGGGAGACAGGAGACATCAATCAACATATGTAAAACAAACATTGGTTTGGTCCCGAAAGGCAGGACAACTCTAGGCCAGGAGGGGGCTCAGGGGCTTTCAGATCATAGGCGGGAAAAAAACGGTTGCATTCTTTTGAGTTTCTGATTAGCGTTTCCAAAGGAAGCAATCAGATATGCATTTATCTCCGTGAGACTTTGAATAGAATGGGAGGCAGGCTCACACCAAGCAACTTCCAGCTTGAATTAACACTGATGTTTAAAAATATCAGCCAGCCACTGTGGCTCACGCCTGTCCACTTTGGGAGGCTGAGGCAGGTGGATCACGAGGTCAGGAGTTTGAGACCAGCCTGCCCAATATGGTGAAACCCCATCTCTACTAAAAATGTAAAACTTAGACAGGCATGGTGGCACACATCTGCAGTCCCAGTTACTTGGGAGGCTAAGGCAGAAGAATTGCTTGAACCCAGGAAGTGGACATTGCAATGAACTGAGATCACACCACTGCACTCCAACCTGGGCAGCAGAGTGAGATTACGTCTACAACAAACAAACAAAAAACCTAACAGGCTGGGCATGGTGGCTCATGCCTGTAATCCTAGCACTCTGGGAGGCTGAGGCAGGTGGATCACTTGAGGTCAGGAGTTTGAAACCAGCAAGGCCAACATGGTGAAACAGTGTCTCTATTAAAAATTCAAAAAAATAGCTGGATGTGGTGGTGGGTGCCTATAATTCCAGCTACTTGGGAGGCTGAGGCAGTGGAATTGCTTACTCCCGGGAGGCAGAAGTTGCAGTGAGCCAAGATCGCATCACTGCACTCCAGCCTGGGCAACAGAGCAAGATTCCATCTCAAAAAAAAAAAAAAAAAAAAAAAAAAAAAAAAAAAAAAATCTAGCAAAGGCAAACATAAAATTCAGACAAACTGTATGCTGACAACTCTGAAGGCCTTTCTATTTTTATTCCACCAATAATTTTAAAGCAAGCTTGTTTAATAAAATTATGCTTAAGTCACATGAACTTAAAAATTGCTTAGACTTATTTACTTAATTTATGAGTGTTCTTTTACTTATAAGCTGATTTGGTAGACACAACATATAATAATAAGTGTACATACAAATAAACATATCTAGACATATATACACACACATAAAAGAAGATCCAATAGCTTGGAATCTTAGCCATGAGATAGCAACACAAGCTTGCCAGTTTTACTTTGCCTCAATAGATAATCCAAGAAAGGCTGTGAACCAAAGTTTTGGGTAAAGCAGTCTCCATGGCAGTTTGTTTTTTAAAGGCTAAACCTCCCCAGACTCTAAGGAGTATGGGGGCCAAAGAGTACCAAAGTAGGGTGTCACATGTTAACCAGGCCCCCTGCTTAGAACAGCAGCACAAAAACCTGGATACATGCAATGCCATCCCACTTTCCCATTAGACAGTAAACTTCAGATTCTAAGCAATTTTGGGGCCAAGCAGCATTGCAACTGTGAGACAAAATTCTAAGAAGGGTTTAATACTAGATCTCAGAACCTCTGCCAACAGTGTCCTCTTTGGAGAGTTTGAAGTCCTGAGGATCCCCCAGAGCATCCTCCTATGGGGTCCAATCTTAGAGTTCCAGACATCTCTGGCCATACTTAGGTGGACACCAGTGCCACTTTCCATGCAGTTCCCTCAGAGCCTACTATGAGCTTTCCTTTGGTACCTGGGTGTAATCTCTGACTTTTTGCATCCTTATAATTTGATAAGGCCATACCTCCCATGCTTTCCATTCTATGAACTTTAATGATAGGAACTGGAAGTTGGGTGTGTTTCCTTTGCCCTTAGTCAGTTGAATAAGGGAAAGGAAGAATTTAGCATAAGAAAAGAAGGTTTAAGTTACCTGAAACATGTACGAGTTTGCTCCAAGCTGTGCCTCATAGGAATCAAGGACCATGCACAGAAAAGATTTTTTAAAAAACGGTCCTTTCCCCTTCAGGGAGCGTGATCATTCCCATTTGTTCCTAGGCCTTTGGGCAATACCAACAAGTGACCTCAGCCAATTGCCCAAAATTTCCAAAGAGCTACTAGGAAACAGCCACTCAAAGACTGAAAAAAAAGAGGGAAAAAAAATGAAAAAGACCCAGGTTTCTTAAACAAATTGGCGGTGGCAGTCAGGTTATCCACATGGAAACCCCTTAGTTTCACTGGTCATGGTCAGAGGCCTGCAGTTGTTTCTAGGTTTAGGTGCTGCCCACCAAGCGTCCTGGGTTGAAAAGGAAAAGAGATTTCTCTGTATGGAGCAGAAAGGAGAAGGAGAAAGGAGAAGAATAATTTGATGCTTTGGGCTTACCTCATCCTCTGGGGTGGTTCACCAAAATATGTTAACGGTGGAGGGTGTCCAGGTTCTTGGCATCTTGAACAAAGAATTGGACAAAACACACAAACAAAGCAAGGAAGGAATGAAGGGATTTATTGAAAATGAAAGTACACTCCACAGTGTGGGAGCGGGCCTGAGCATAGGGGTTCAAAGGCCCTGTTACAGAATGTTAGGGAGTTTAAATACCCTCTAGAGGATTCCATTGGTTACTTGGGGTAACCCTATTGTTAGATATGAGTTATAAATTTCTTTTCAAAGAATTAACATGTCAGCATGTTCAATTCTTTGCCTTCTACTTTTAAGCTTAACTTCCTCATAAAGCAACCTTTTTGATTACCTACTCCACCCTGACTCATTCTGATCACCTGCATCACCCTAACTCATTTCCATCACCTGCTCCACCCTAACTCATTCCGATTACCTGCTCCACTCTGACTCATTCCAATTACCTGCTACCTGCTCTGCCCTGACTACAGCCAAAGCACTCACCCCCTCATTCTCTTTAAATTAGCCAATCGGAATTAATTTAGCCTGTGCAGTCTAACCCTAGGCAATAGGGGAATAACACAGCAGCAGGGGCCATGTGCGTCAGGGATAAGAACACCTTCCCCTCCCTTGTCCAAGTGTGCACTCACCATTGCTCCATCTGTTAAGGGTGCACCCTTCTATAGAAGTAACTTGCCTTGCTGAGAATTAAAAATAAAATTTTATATTCGAGTGCTATTTCTTTTGTGGCACCAAAACTCTCTATATAACAACTTGGGTGCTTGTCTGGGATTACATTCCCCTCCTGGACGGTCTCTGGTTCTATCTCATGAGGAGACGTGCCTCGCCCCCTTGTGGCAGCCTCAGGAGTGAGAAATCAAGACCCACCCAGTGCGAAGAATAACCCCAGCTCTCAGCAATGGGCGGGGGCGGGGCAGGGGGAGGTACTGGCCAGTGACCTAGTTTGAAGGATCATCACACACTGCAGCGACAACTTTGTTCACAGACCAAGGAAGAAGAAGCTGCAGGAGCCAATAAAGTACCTCTTTGGTGGCCAAATTCTGGAGGGCTAAATGTGCGAATGATCACAAACAACCCTGCTTGCGGTGTTGTGTTGTTCATGTGAATGGTGACAAGTCCTACTGCTGGACAGAGTGAGTGGGCCTTCTCCGCAGTTCCGTAGCTACCTCATATGGCTTAGGGCAGGTCCTGCCATGGGATTTATAACGGCACACCAACACTAAGAAGTGCCTAATTCTCCCTTGGGGGAGCAGCCAGAGAGGACAGCACAAGTGGGAAGTGTGCAAAGGACCTTCAGCAGGGGAAAGGGGGAAAACACATCAACCTCCCAGGATAAGTAAGGCAAGACACCTCCTAGTTTAAGGGGTTGAGCCTTCCAAGGCAGGCAAGAGACTCCCTGGTATGAGGGGTTGAGGCTTCTGCTAATTTAAAGGGTTGAACCTCACACAACCCCCTTCTTTCCTTTCTTCTCAGGGGAAGAAAGAGTAGCTCCACTCCTGCCAGTCCCTCCCCTAGGGGAAGGAGAAGGAGAGAGGGAGGGAGAGAGAGAGAAGAAGAAGAAAGAGAGAGAAGAAAGAGAGAGAGAGGGGAAAGAGAGAGAGAGGAAGTGACAGAGAGACAAAGAGGGAGTCAAAGAGAGAAAGAGAAAGTCAAAGAGGCAGAGAGATAGAAGTAGTAAAGAAAAACAGTGTACCCTATTCCTTTAAAAGCCAGGGTAAATTTAAACCTATAATTGATAATTAAAGGTCTTCTCCATGACCCTATAACACTCCAACACCATCTTGTTGTCAGTGTAAACAAGGGCGTAGCCTGAAAGCACTGAGGCCACTAGCAACCCTTACTATCAAAAATCCTTAACCCAGTAACCCGAGGATGGCCCAAATACATTCAATCTGTAGCAACAACAGCTTTGCTAACAGAAGAAAGTATGAGGCTACTCTGTTTAAAAAAAAAGAAAAAAATGATTCAACATTAATCACTGAAAATTCCCTTAACCCAGCAGGTTTCCTAATGGGATCTAAACCTTAATTACTATACAAAGGTCGGACCAGACCTAGGAGGAACTCCCTTCAGGACAGGACCATAGATGGTTCCTCCTGGGTGATTGAGGGAAAAAGACACAATGGTTATTCAGTAAGTGTTAAGGAAACTCTTGTAGAAGCAGAGTTAGGAAAATAGCCTAATAATTGGTCTGTTCAAATGGGTGAGCTGTTGGCACTCAGCCAAGCCTTAAAGTACTTACAGAAAGGAACCATCTATACCAATTCTAAGTTAATTTGGACTAAACAAGTCTTACTAATAGCAAAGAATAATTGAAATCCCAAACTTACAAGGTTTTCAACAAAAGTAAAGTTTGCTAAAAGTTAACAGTGTAACATGCATTATCCCAACTTCTAATCTTGTGGCGTTAGGCAGTCTAGTCCACAGACATCAAGATAGTTCATTTTGGAAAAGAATGGTTATCATCTTAAAACAAAAAAAAAAAAGGTGGAGGGAAGAATTTATATAAGAAGAATGTTACATGGCAAATTACTGTCCTAAAATAACTTAACTGGTTGTTTAAAGAAAGGGATTTTTGCAACAAGTCAGAAGGTTGAAGCATGTCGAAGATTGTGAAAGTTGTGGGGAAAAAAAGTTATAAAAGGGAATTTGTGCAAGAAATGTTGTATAATTTAAAAGTAATTAGGCCTCCTGAATGTAAAACTATTGAAGAAACAGTTTATGTGCAAGGTGTATAAGGAAAGTAAAATATACTTTTGATAAGAGGATTATAAGGAGGCATAAGAATGTGGATTTTTACCTACATTAAAAAGTTTTTAAAAATTTTCATTTGAAGGTTTAAGCAAGTTTTAAAATGTTAATTGTAAAGGAAATTCTGTGTGTAAACATTGGCTAAAGTTAGAAAGGTATCATCCAGTTTTTCTGTGGACATTAAAAGCACAATGGGTTTTTCTTAAAGCACTAACTTACTCTTTAACAAAAATTATAAAAGGTTAAAAAGAGTCTATGAAAATCTTACCTTATGGTCAGACATTAAAAATTGGATAAATATGTCTACAAGGTTTTATTAAAATTAAGTTTAACATTAATAACACACTAATATAAAAGTGAAATTTACCTTATCTGGTATAAAAATCATACAGGAAGCATTGTCAAATATAAAATGGTGTTTGGCTTTCTTTGGTCTAAAAACTAATAAAAATAGGTGCTAAAAAAATTTCTCAGTAAAAGGGCACCAAAGACTATAAAGTCCACTGCTGATGTCCCCACTTTAAAACAAAAGATCAATTTCTTAGAAATTATATACTTGGTTTATCTTCCACTTTCCTTTCCCTCAAAACTAAAAGTCTTTTAGCATAGATACCACCCTTAGAATTTCCAGTAAACCAGTACCAGCCCAAGGATCACGTTCTCATCAAAACGTGGGAAAAAGGAAAACTCGAGCCAGCCTGGGAAGGACCCTAGCTTGTGCTGTTAACCACCGAGACTGCTGTTCATACAGCAGAAAGGGGATGGACTCATCACACTCAAGTCAAGAAAGTGCCGCCCCCTCCAGGGTCATGGGCCTTAGTCCCAGGGAAAAACCCTACCAAACTAAAGCTAAGAAAAATTTAACTCTCTTTCATCTATTCTATTACTCTTTCTTCTTTCTTTGCTCTACTGCTGACCATCTAGTTACAACATAACCAAGTCAATTTTGCCTCAAACTATTGCATTTGATGCTTGCCTTGTTATACCCTGTAGAGGATTGCCAAGTCAAAGACTACTCTCTACTTCAGAAAAGTACCTCTGTCCCTCCTGACTCTCCTCAGACTGGGCCTTAGTAAATTAGGACCATTTAATCCAGGGAGATTTTGATAAAGACGCGTGTCAACCAGGAGTCTTGCCCTCTGATAGACAGCCTTTATGCCATAGTTGGTCCAACATTCTGTGAACCACTAAAGAGCAAGGATGGACTGCCCCAACTGGTTTTTGTAATTTCCTAAAACCATACATTCATTTTACTAGAGGATTGTAGAAGTTAAAGACTTAAAACAACTTTGGCAATTAAGACAGGATACCAAGATGCAAATACTTTGTTAGAATGGATCAAATATTCCATCCACACATTAAACAAAAGTAATTGTTATGCTTGTGCACATGGCAGGCCAGAGGCCTAGATTGTCCCCTTTCCACTAAGGTGGTCCTCCAGTTGACCAGGTGTTGGCTGCATGGTAGCTCTTTTCCAGGCTTCTACAGCCTGGAGTAACAAGTCATGCCAAGCTCTCTCTCTGCTATATCCTGATGTCCAGCACCCTGCGGGTCAGCCCCCAAGGGTCACCCAGCTTCCGTCTCCCAACGTTAACTTCACTTTGTGTCTCTCATGACAGGGAGGAAACTTAGTGTTCCTTGGAGACCTGATAGGATGCAGTGAGCTTAATTATTTTACAGAGCTTATCAATCAGGTAGCCTTTGTTCATCTCTGAGCAGATGTGTGGTGGTGTTGTGGTGAACCTTTATTGGACATTCTGCCAAATAACTAGAGTGGCACTTGCGCTTTAGTCCAATTGGCTATCCCCTTCACCCTGGCATTTTATCAACCAGGTGAAGGAAAAATAAGACATCGTAAAGCGAGAGAAGCGCCTTATGGGTCTTTTGACTCTCACGTCTATTTAGACACAATTAGAGTTCCATGGGGAAACCAGATCAATTTAAAGCCTGAAATCAAATAGCTGCAGGATTTGAGTCAATATGTTTGTGGGTGACAATTAAAAAAATGTAGATTAGATAAACTACATCTATTACAAGTCAACAGCTATTTATTAACTACTCTAGAGATGCTGTTAAAGGAATAGCTGAACAATTAAGGGCTACTAGCCAGATGGCTTGGGAAGATAGGATAGCCTTAGACATGATATTAGCAGAAAGAGGAGGAGTTTGCATCATGATTAAAACTCAATGTTGTACCTTCATCCCAAACAACACCGCCCCTAATGGAAGTATAACAAAGGCATTGCAAGGTCTGACTGCTCTGTCCAATGAGTTAGCCAGCAACTCAGGGGTAAATGACCCCTTTACAGAATGGCTAGAAAAGTAGTTCAGTAAACGGAGAAGAATAATAGCATCAATTCTTACTTCCCTCACAGCTGTAATAGGTGTAGTTATTCTTGTTGGGTGCTGTGTCATACCATGCATCCGTAAGTTGATGCAGAGGCTCATAAAAATGGCACTTACTAAAACCTCCCTTAACTGTCCTCCACCTTATCCAGGGAAGCTTCTTATTTTGGAAAATCAGGCAAAACAACTAAGCCAAGCCATGTTAAAAAAAAAAAAAGTTTGAAAAGAAAGCTGTAAGGAAATATAAGGGGAGAGGTTACTAACAACCTGAGTTCTAAGTTTCTTTTCAAAGAATTAATATGCCAGTGTCTTCAATTATTTGCCTTTTACTTTTAAACTTCCTCTTAAAGCAACCTTTTTTGATTACCTACTCCACTCTGACTCATTCCAATTACCTGCTCCACCCTGACTCATTCCAATTACCTGCTATCTGCTCTGCCCTAACTCCCACCAAAGCACTCACTCCGTCATTCTCTTTAAATTAGCCAATCAGAATTAGTTTAGCCTGTGCAGTCTAACCCTAGCCAATAGGGGAACGACACAGCAGCAAGGGCCACATGCCTCTGGGATAAGAACCCCTTCCCCTCCCTTGTCCAAGTGTGCCCTTACCATTGCTCCATCTGTAAGGGTGCACCCTCCTATAGAAGTATCTTGCCTTGCTGAGAATTAAAAAGAATATTTTACATTTGAGTGCTATTTCTTTTGTGGCACCAATTCTTTATATATAACACTATGTAAATGAAGAGGATGAAGTAAAGTTACAAGGTCATTTACTTGGTCTACGCCCTATGAAGAGGATATTTCCTGTCATCGCTGAAGTGTGAATCAGTCTTATGTTCCTTGCCTCCAGACCCATTGTCTTGCCTCAAATCAGATTTCACAGAAAGAGAGACTGTGAGCCTGTCTGGTTAAAAATTCTTACCTCTTTGCTGACTTGTCAGGTCCTGGGTTCCCTTCACTGTGGCTTCTAGCAGAGAAGCTTTGGTATCTTGCTCACAGTACCAAAACTGTATGGGCCAAGGGAAAGTTTCCCCTTCACCCTCTGAGGTTTCACTGAAAAATCAACTCACAAAAGGAGATTAATAGGAGAAATGGCATGCACATTTTTCAATGTGCACATGGAGGGCGAACCACAGAGTGACTACCCCTCTTTTAAAAGAAAGAACATGGGTATTGTATAATTCTAAAAAGTATCTTCCTATCAGATGGATGCAGGAGTAGGAAACCTAACTGGAAATCAATGTTGGCAGTATTTTTCAATTTAGAAATTGTTTTAGACAGTCTTGATTTCCTCTTGTAAATACGAGATTTTATCAAAATTTTTTTTGGAAGCTTCTAAGTATGTTGAAAATAGATCTCCCTGGCCAGGTGTGGTGGCTCACACCTGAAATGCTAGCACTTTGGGAGGCCAAAGCAGGTAGTGTGCTTAAACTCAGTGGATCAAGACCAGCTTGGGCAACATGGTGAAATCCCGTCTCTACAAAAAATACAAAAATTGGCTGAGTGCAGTGGCTCATGCCTGTAATCCTAGCACTTTGGGAGGCCAAAGGTGGGTGTATCACCTGAGGTTAAGAGTTCAAAATCAGTCTGGCCAACATGGTGAAACCCTGTCTTTACTAAACATACAAAAAATTAGTCAGGTGTGGTGGTGGGTGCCTGTAATCCCAGTTACTTGGGAGGCCGAGGCAGGAGAATCGCTTGAATTGGGGAGGCAGAGGTTGCAGTGGGCTGAGATCATGGCACTACACTCCAGCCTGGGCAACAGAGTGAGACTCCATCTCAAAAACAAACAAACAACAAACAAAAAACAACAACAACAACAAAAATTAGCTGGGCATGGTGGTACATGCCTGTAGTCTCAGCTACTCAGAAGGCTGAGATGGGAGGATCACTTGAGCCTGGGAGGTCGAGCGAGGTTGCAGTGAACTGAGATTGCACCATTGCATTCCCGCCCAGATGACAGAATGAGACGTTATCTCAAAAAAAAAAAAAAAAAAAAAAAAAAGAATAGATCTCCCAGTTATTTTGTTTTATTCTCCAGCTGGGTTTTTTCAGCTGAGTGTACAGATAATTAGATAATTAGAATGGTGTTTAAAGAGAGTTTATTCAAGCACAAAGATTGAGGACTCCAGTCCAGGACACACTTCCAAGTTGCCTTGGGGAGTGTTCCAGAGAACAAAAGAGAAGCTCAAGATTTTAAAGGAAAAAAGGACAAATTAGGAAAGGGGGTAATTAAGAAAGTTGTTCATCAGGAATTCTCCTTAGTTTACAGAAATAACATTGGTGGTTACTGGCTATATATTATTAAACTACAGGGTGTGATATAGCTTGGATGTTCATGCTCTCCAAATTTCATGTTGAAATGTGAGGCTCCCTTGATCCCAAGAGTTGAAGGCTGCAGTGAGCTATGATCACACCACTGCAATCCAGTGTGGGTGACAGAGTAAGACCCTGTCTCTAAAAAAGAAAAAAGAAAGAAAGAAAGAAAGAAAAGGACTGATTGATGTATCTAAGATGTTTTGTAAGTATATATATAAAACTAAGAAGTTTGTAATTCATATATACATCTATAAATTATAAAACTTCTAGATATCACTGTACATGTATGTATGAAGTGTGTGTGTGTGTGTGTGTGTGTGTGTGTGTGTGTGTATGTATTTATTTAGGCATATAAGTAACTTAAGGGACAGAAATGATTTTTAAACTTAAGGAAACTGAGGCTCAGAGAAATGAGACTATAGCCCAAGATTCCTGACCTATAGGGCCAGATTTCATTCCCCTCCAAATCATCCCTGGCAGCACTTTGCTTCCAGTGTCTGAATTTTGAGGTGGATGTGCATACATGTGTGTGTGTTCAGTTTTCTACATTAATATTGTGCTTGGAGGTTTTTTGCAGTTATTAACATCTCTGATAGGTTGGCATGGCAGAGATGTTTGTCTCTTTACCAAGCTGGTGACAATTTAATGATAGTATTTTCAACCAGTGTCTTCAATGATTATGCACATTTATCAAACAGTATAATCATCTCTACTATGCCAGTTGCTCACACACCAGAAATGAAGCTCCAGAAACAGTCTATTGCTCTGACAAGGATAATAGGTCATTATTACCAAATCAGCAGCCAGTGAGCCAGTGCTTTAAAAATAAATGATCCTGCTTATTTTTCGTAAGTGCCCAGGTTTGTCTTGCATCTGACAGCAGGAGACAATTATGGTATAATATTTTTCTGCTTTTAAAAAACATGTCTTAAATGGTAAATGGAATATTTCTATTGACCCCACAGTAGACGCATGGGTGATTTTTATAGGCGCATTAATAGAAAATGGGTAGAATTCATGATACGTGCACACCAAGTACATATAATTTTTTCCTTTTCCATCCAGTTCTCTTGAAAAAGAACGACCATCTAGGAAAATAGGGGTGGGGTGAGGGTGGGGATGGGGGAAGAAGGAGAAGTACTACATGATTATCACATGACTTAAGGCGAGTTCTCAATGTTCTCTTATTGCTGTATGGGCAATCAGAGTGCACAAATAGTCTCCATACACTGTCCCTTTCCTATATAGAGTGTTTTCAAATATAATCTTATAACTTGTTAAAGGAAAAATTCTTCTCCACCTGCCAGGAGTTACCCCATCTCCGCCCCAGACAGGACAGCCTGATGGGAGCTTGGGAGGTCTTTCCCAGTTGAACACCTGTCCTTACCACCTGGCCACAGACTGTGCTCAGAGGACACCTCTCCTTGTAATGAAGTCTGGATTAAATTCCAACTCAGACTGGAGATTGTACCATACCTACAGCTGCAATGGGAAAGAAGGCACCACTGAGGAAAAGGGCATTTTTTTCTAAGGAGGGAAAGGGGAGAGCAGCTGAATGAGAACCATGTTTCTCTAACAACTGAGAACCATCCTGTTCGAAGCGGCCACTCTCGCTTTCAAAACAAAAAGAAGCTTGTAACTGTAAAAGGCTGCAATGGGTTTCCTGCTACCCCACCCACTTAGAGGAAAAACCTATTTATGAGGCTTTATTAAGTGCAAATAAGTCCCTGGGCTTCAATGGAGAAGGAGCAGCTGCTGAAGATGTGGTCATTTGCATATAAATGACATGATTTCAGCTCAGAGAAGAATATTGAAAAATATACATGTCGACAATGGAATCCTGATAGATTCGCACATATTAAGGTCAGATACTGTAATTTTTAAGGCTGCTGAATGCTGATGACGGCATCATATCATACATTCGATTCTGTTTGGGTTATATCATATTATCTTCTATGAAATGGAGGATTTTTATTGTGAATTAATTAAACTACTTTTTTTCCCCTAAAGATGAGAATATTTGGGTCAATAAGCTTTATGATCTACAAATATATAGGCTCTGTGACAACCAAAGTTACCAGCCACAAACTTGGTTTCCTTCACAGTTAATAAGGAAGGTTATGTGCTCAGGTGTCTCCTGGAGAAGAGACTACAGAGCTTTCTCTCATTTCTCTCTCTCTAGTGGCAGGGTCAACCTTTTTTTTGAAGAGCCAAGGAAGTTTCAGTTTCCATATTCTAAGAAGTTTTCCATAACCTTGGCTCGAAGATTAGTGGGAAAATTATTGTAGCCCAGAAATTTCCACAAGTTTGTCACCAACCCGCCATTGTTTCCTTGCCCCGGGGCCTGTGCTTTGAGGTTCACAGCTGGCAAAAGACAGCTTCTGGAATCCCCACACTGATTCCAAGCACAAGTCCTCTGTGCTGATTGGAGGAAGTAAGTGGGCTCACCTGAAATCTGCCTGGGATTCTGGCCCTGCAGCAGACAGGGTACTTATTGGCTCCTTCCCCACCTGCAATTTAATTTTTTTCTTTTTTTCTTTTCTTTTTTTTTTTTTTTTGAGGCAGGATCTCACTCTGTCACCCAGGCTGGAGTGGAGTGACATGATCATGGCTCACTGCAGCCTCAGCCTCCTGCTGGGCTCAAGTGATCCTCCCACCTCAGCCTCCCAAGTAGCTGGGACCACTGGCATGCACCAACATGCCCAGCTAATTTTTGCTTTTTTTTTTTTTTTTTTTTTTTTTTCGTAGAAACAGGGTTTTGCCATGCTGCACAGTCTGGTCTTGAACCCCTGGGCTCAAGTGACCTGCCTCGCTTGGGGTCCCAAAGTGCTGGGATTATAGACATGAACCACCATGTCCGGCCAGAGGATATATTTCTCTCTATCTTTCTTTTTCTTTCTTTCTTTCTTTCTTTCTTTCTTTCTTTCTTTCTTTCTTTCTGCTTTTTCTTTCTTTTTTCTTCCTTTTTGAGTTTTTCTGATCGTCCTTCCTTCTTTCTTCTTTTTTTTCTTCCTTCTTCTTTCTTCTTTCTCTCTTCTTTTCTTTTTTCTTTCTTCTTCTTTTCTCTCTTTCTTCCTTCCTTTCTTCTTCTCTCTCTTTTCTTCTTCTTCTTTCTTCTTTCTTCTTCTTTCTTTCATCTCTTTTCTTTCTTTTCTTTCTTTCTTTTTTTCTTTCTCTTTCTTTCTTTCTTTTCTTTCTCTTTCTTTTCTTTCTTTCTCTCTTTGTTTTCTTTTTCCAAACTGCTTGTTGTCTATTAGCTGCTAGGAAGGCATGGTAATGTACTATGGAACGCTACCTTAACCTTCCCAGTCAGTCCACAACTCCCTCAGGGAGAAAGTTTCCCCATCAATGATGATTATTTACATGATAACTTTAGATTTTCACTTTCAAAATCAGCATCTTGTGTTCCTTGAAGTAATGGATTCTATTCATATCAATTCAACATTTATCATTGAATTATTTATTAACTAAGTCAGAGGTCATTAATTTTCAACATATTTTTAAACCCTATGTATTAACATTTACTGGATGAATAAAATCCTTAGTATATGCACACTCTTTACAAAAGATAATTAAAGATGGCTGATAAATCATTACATAGCTAGCAGGGAAAAAGGAAAATTTAGAAAGTCACCATAAATATGTGTTTCATAGAAAGCTTTAGAGGCATTTGAGAACTCTATGATGCCAACTTGGAAAAAGACCTGAATGTCAATTTGCTGATGTGTTCAACATATTCTCTTAAAATGACTTATGGAGATACCTATGGTGATTTAGGTTTAGCAAAGATTTCAAAACTATAAATTCTAAAAAGATTAGTCTTAGTTATTGATCAAATTATATACATAGAAAATGATTACATTATCCAACATTTAACATCCCAGGATAAGAGAAGGGTAATTTAGACTACCCGGGAGTGGATCCAGGTATTGTAAGTCCTGAAGCTTATAAAATTTGGAGAGCTCTCTTTAAGAAAAAGAAAACAAAATTACTGACACAATATTGGGTACTAAATTAAACATTTATTTAGAATGAGAAAAACAATACATTATAAATTTCAAAAAATAAATTTACTTTATGCCTAATCCTAAATAGTGCCACATTTTCCTAGTACCTGGGGCCTTGGGCACATTATTTTCTATTACAACATGCTCTCATGACTTTTGTGTCCCTGGATACAGGAGGTAGTGTGTTTCTGGAAGCTGTCCCTGTATCAGGATGGCTCCCTTTACTATACACAGATGGGACTGTGAAACACAAAATTAAATGTATTCCCAAATTAATGTATTCCCAACTCAACTTTGCCATGAGGGCAGGGGGAAAGGCTCTAAGAGTGAGCCCTGCTGAAAAATTTCCAGCCCTTTCTGCCTTTGGATAGTCTGATGGTTCTTTATGCCTGATCATTGCTGGCTTTCAAGGCACCAGATCTGTGATGAGGGAAGAGAGGTTGTGAAAAGCAGTAAAAGGTAGTTGAACACAGTTCCCCTCTGGCAGCACACAAGCTTCTTAAAGATTTTTTTTTTTAAGCTCTTCTCTAACTTCATGAAAACAATGCCCTCCAGACTGCCTCCTACCAGCATTCTCTGTACAACAGTTCAGTTTGGCCAGAGTAGAATTAAAACCAGAAAAGCCACGATAAATAGAAAGATAAGTGCCTCAAGTGGATGCCAGTCTCTCTGGGGTGTGACTGCACACAACCAATTCTCTAGTGGATCAATACCCATCATCCCTGGGAAGAGCGTGGCTAAAAGCCATGCATCCCAGAGCTGCCAGAGATGAAATGGACACTCCCTTCTGTCCTAGAAAGAAGATGAAGCTGGCAGTTTAGATTGCTGAAAAACAGTTTGAGATAAGCTTGTGGTTCCATAGAAATTAATCCGTGCCTCTAGACAGCACATAAGCCTATTGGAAAGCTTCTTCAATTCAAGCAGTTAATAATATATCAAGTCTTGTAGCTTAAGGGATACAATTTTCAAAATTATTGTACTGAGGGAACCATAAATTCCACCAAGAGGAAGGTTGTAGTCCAGATATTTTATTTTAGATTTCCATCTAGGGTGCATTATGACACTCCACATGAAAGTCAAATCGTCCATGTAAAATGGTTTCCAGGTGATAAGTTTACCCCAAGGGGTCCAGTAAAGTAATACATTCAGAGTTATATCTGACTTTCACAATCTATAAAGACTAGTTATCAATTTTTTGAAAGATTTGATAAGCAGGAACAAAAAAATAGCTTATGGATGCTGACATTTGTCTCATTAATGGGAGCAGCATAAGAAGTACAAGCTCCTTCTGGATTTGGCTGTAAATACACCACTGACATACATTTTGGAAGGTTGCTGTTTTGTGCTGGTGGGAATGTATTTGTCTAACCTTGCACCAACTACAATAGACGTAAGGAAGCAGTGATACTACTGTCAGCCACGTTCAGCTTTTTAAAACCAGCACCCACTCTGCCAATATCTGTCAGATTCCAGGATACTGCATATTAAAAATTATGTTCCATTAACACTGCCTGGCCTAGTAGAAGTTTTATAAGGAAATAATTCTGTTGTGTTTGGGGAAAGGAAGGAAAAAAAACACATTACACTATAGAATTCAAAGGAATAATTAATGTTTCCTCCTGCCTCAGAATAGGAATGCTGCTGACTTCTCTAGTGTTTCATATGGAACACTGCGGCCCACTTTGCAGGGGCAAAACTAATAAACATGTTCCAAATAGCAAGAGACCAAATCTAATTAATCACCATTTTGAATGTTGCCTATCACTACATCATTCTGTGTATTATAGAGCAATATTTTCCATAAGTTGTTCCTTTATTACCAGGGAAAAAAATTAGATCCTTTTTCCAGGAAGGTAAGATTGGTAAGTTTGCTGAAGATGTTTATTAACGCAGTAGTAGTAAATAACACAGTGCTTACATTTGCTTGGCCCTGGATAAACTTTCTAGTTTAAAGTGCATTCCTGGGAGGATACTGACTGCTCAAATTGCAGAAGAAATGCTTTGAGCTGCTTCCATCCTCTCTTGGGTTCATGGGGTGAAATACAAGAATGGCTACACTATTCGACTGTCCAGAATTTAACACTAAACCCCATCTTCAAAAAACTCACCATGCACTTCAATAAAAGTGTATTGCAATAATACCTCATTTGTCTAACACCATCAGTTAATGAGTTGTTTTCCATAAAAGTGAATCTTCCAAATAACCGTGTTTTTCTTTTAAAGCCTTCAGTGTGACCATGTTACATTTTAGCCTTTCTAAAATAATTGCATACTTCTGTATCTCTTGATGTTAAGTAAACTTAACTTTTTCTTTGTGAAAATGAATTATTGTCACCAGTTACCACCTAGGCTTCCAGGGCTACTGAGGTGCCTAAGATTCTTTGATGGTGGCGTTCAGGCCCCTTCTTTGCCTTAGCATCTTCCCCTGCTTCTCGTGTGCTTATCTGTAAATCCTACTTACCTTTTCTCATCAGAGGGAGGTGGAGTATAACAAGCGAGAGCAGGAGTTTGGGATTTTGACACATCTGGAGTGAATTCCAGCTCCACCACTAACTACCTGTAAGAACTTAATTAACATCTACTGGGCATGGTGGCTCATGCCTGTAATCCCAATGCTTCGGAAGGCAGGGGTAGGAGGTTCACCTGAGGCCAGGAGTTCGAGACCAGCCTGGGCAACATAATGAGACCCTGTCTCTACCAAAAAAAATGTTAAAATGAGCCAGGCATGGTGGTGCATGCCTGTAGTTCCAGCTACTCAGGAGGCTGAGGCAGGAGGATTGCTTGAGCCTAGGAGTTCAAGGTTACAGTGAACTATGATCATGCTATTGCACTCCAGCCTGGGTGACAAAGTGAAACGCTGTCTCTAAAAAATAAAAAACAGCTGGGCATGGTGGCTTATGCCTGTAATCCCAGCACTCTGGGAGGCCAAAGTGGGCAGATCACCAGAGGTCAGGAGTTTGAGACCAGCCTGGCCAATATGGTGAAACCGCATCTCCACCAAAAATACAAAAATTAGCCAGGCGTGGTGGCATGTGCCTGTAATCCCAGCTACTTGAGAGGCTGAGGCAGGAGAATTGCTTGAAGTTGGGAGGCAGGGGTTGCAGTGAATTGAGATCACACCACTGCACTCCAGCCTGGATGACAGAGCAAGACTCCATCTCAAAAAAATAAATAAATAAAAATATAAGAAGTTAGTGTTGTCAGTTTTCTCATTTATAAAATGGAGGGTTGTGAGACACAGTGATGTTAGCATAGAATCGGGCACAGAGACTTCTGGGGTCCAAGGCATCAACTCCTCAACTTCTGTAAAGTACAACTAAAAGTAAATACGTTCTAAGAAAAAAACCTGGAGCTTTGCAAAGGCTCATTTCATGTTCAGGGCCCTTATTTATTTACTTGCATGTCCTTTGCTGGGTATTAGAGGGCTAACCTTGCCAGCACCTCACCCCTGAAGACATTGACAGACCATTGCTGCAATGGTCCAGCACCACGGAGTTTAAAGCAGTACCATCCAGCATCTTCTCAGTGCCTTTCGGTTTGTCTTTGTATATAAGCACAATTGTTTTTGAATTGTTTTTCCCTCACGTGAAAATGCTTGAACAGATTTCACCATACAGTATATGCAGGCCTGACTTTGTATACAAGCTATACAGAATACCCAACAGATCCTCAGTTCTGTGGTTCTCAAATTTGAGCATGCATCAGCATCCCTGTAGGGCTTCTTCAAGCCCAGATTCCCAAGCCCCATTCCTAGAGTTTCTGATTTAGTAGGTCTGGGGTGGGGTTTGAGAATTTACATATCTAACAAGTTCCCAGGTGCTGCTGATGCCGACCTTGTTGGTCTGGGGACCACACTCTGAGAGCCACTGCCTTAGGTGTTCTAGAGGAGAATGGCTGTTGATGTGCAAGCAGTAGCCTTGCACGGGCTACTTCCCGGGCTACGGATTCCCTGGAGGCAGGCTGGGAGGCCCGCTAGTTCTAGCTAGTTCTACTAACCGAAGCCTGATCTCAGGGGCAATGGCTATTTGCAACTTGATTCCTAAAAAGAGTATGATGGAGGTGAGGTGTGAGGCAGATTTTCTTGTAGCCTTAATTTCTTCCCACACCTCATTGCCTAGTGAGTGCAAATAGCTGAACCCCCAATCCAGTGCCCGGCCCGCTCTTACTTTCTCTCCTAAATCTGCAGTGGCAGAATTAGCTGGGATGAGTGGGGCTTGTGGTCTGGATTATTATCTGATGGGTAAGGTGACGTCCATTTCTGTTGTTCTTCTCAGTTTTCCACAACACATCTGGGTTGAGAAGGAAGCAATTTTCTAATGACTTTAACTGGAAATTGTTTTCATAAAACATTTAATTGAGATAATCCCAAACCATGTTGTCACAATTCAAATCACACTTGGTTAATTGAAATAAAAAAACAGCTTTCTGAGACCTGGACATTAAGACCAGGTCTCGGAAAGCTGTTTTTTTATTTCAACTCCTTTAATTCAATGCCTTTACCTTAATGACACTGCAAATAAAGGCATCCCAGGGAACTTCTCGCTAGACCCAAAGAGGAGAGCTATAGCTGTGGGCCAGGCCTGTGTCTATGTGTGGCCTGAGGAGAGAAGTGGGCACTGCGAAGTCCTGGTGGGTAGAGGAGGGGTGGCCAAGGGACTTTTAGGAAGAAGGATACCGAATTATCCACTTAAATGTGTTAACGTCTTGAACTGTGATGAAATCCCTAACTTCAGGATGAGCCTGCTGTGCATACCACTCTGTACCGATAGGGTACAATGGTCTCCACAGGATGAGAACAGCACCAAGACCATTCCAATGCATGTCAGGCACAGAGTTAGCAGGCCTGAGAACTTAGTGAGAGAGTTAACTCACAGAACTTAGACCTTAGGGATTTACTGAGATTTGGGGGTGGGTGAGCTGGAATTCCCTGCAGCCTCAAACTCCTGGGTTCAAGCAACCCTTCAGCCTCAGCCTCCTGAGTAGCTGGAACTACAGTCATGCGCCCCAGGAGCAACCCGTTTTTAACTTTTTGTAGAGATGGGGGTCTCACTATATTGCCCAGGCTGATCTCGAGCTCCTGGCCTCAAGTGATCCTCCTGCCTCCATCTTCCAAAGTGCGGGGATTACAAGCACAAGCCACTGTGCCCAGCAGACATGAATGAAGTTTATACAGGAGTAAATAGTAAATAATAAGGTGACGTAGCAAGGGGACACCCAGGTGATAAACTTCTGTGTAACCTCAGGTTATAGAAAGGTTATGAAATCAACAGCAGTGATTAATTTTGCCTTCATCCTTGTTCAGGTATCTCCAATCTGAAGAAAACACATCATCTATTCAATAGATATTTCTGAGCGGCTGCTGGGGGCCCAGTTGTGTGCCAGGTGCTGGGGATATAATGATAACCAGAAAGTTGGTCCTGGTCTCAAACAGCCAGGTTTCCCGGCTCTCCTCTGTGTCCCTCTGGAGCCCAGTCCTGTCACATTTACATGACCCCTCCACCTTCCTCTTCTGCACTTTCACCAATGACCCTCCCAGAGCCTCAGGTATTCATTCATTTATTCAACAACTGTGTGCCAGGCACTATTCAGGGCGATGGGGACTCAGCAGTAAACAGAATCGATTAAAATCCCTGCCTTCTTAGAGTAGAAGGAGAAACAGTAACTAGGATAAAATGCAGCCAAGATACAGTGTGTAGCAGATACAACATGTTGGGCAGTGACAAAGAGAAACAACAGAGCAGGGGAGAAGAGAGGTAGTCTGGGGGGTGGTCCAGCCAGGCCAGGAGTCTTTCAGAAGGTTTAAGACAGGAAAGACTGGAGAGAGGATCCCAGCAGCAGGAAAAGCAAGTGCAAAAGCCAGGGGTAGAGGTCCACTCCTGACCTCATGAGCAAGAGCAGGGGGGAGCAGTGTGGCTGCAGGGGGAAAGAGATGGAGGTGAGCCCAGAGTGGGGTAGGGCTGGAAATCAGACCAGGTAGGTCCTTGCAGGAAGAAGAAGAACCTGGCTTTTCCTCTGAGTGGTATGGGAAGCCACAGGTGTGTTTTGAGATGTGGGGAAACATGGCATGTCTTAGTTTAGCCGGTGGCTGGCTGCTATGGGAATAGCATAAAAGAGCAGGAGGCTACTATGGAATCCAGGCAAGTGATATTGGTAGCCTGGACCAATGTGTGATGGTGGAGTGAGAGATGTGGTCAAATCCAGGATATATTTTAAGGTGGGGCCAATGGAATTTGTTGACAGATTGTGAGATATAAAAGACCTAAAGATGACATCAAGTGTCTTGACCTGAGCAATTACTGAAACCAGGGAGACTGCAGGAAAAGCTGATGGGAGAGATCATAAGCTTGACTTTGGACATGTTCAAGTCTGAAGAGCCTATCAGATGTCCAAGTGGAGATGTCAAATAGGCGACTGGATACCTGGTTCTAGCTCAGGAGAGAATTCCAAGCTTGAGATGTAGACTGGGGAGTAATTATGACTGACCATGGACTTTAGGCTGGGAAAGGAGAAGATGAGGGGTTTAAGGGACAGCAAAAAAAGAAAAGGATTATTAGATTTGGGGGTAGAGGGTGGGGAGAGTCACTACCATACTGAGAAACTGAACAAGCCATTGCTTGTCCTCAGCAGAGCAAGTTTCAGCAAGGGAAAGGGAGCATTCAGAGAAGAAGTGCAGAGTTGGGGATTTTGCTGATGACTGGCAGTGAGTTGCAGAGAGTACAGAAGTTTCAAGAGAAGCAGGGGAGAAGAGGAGGTGGGGCTGGAAAATGTGACATTCTGAATAGAATGTGCATAAGAGGACAGAAGATGAGGAATGGTCTCTGAGTTTGGGGCCTGTCATGGGGACAGAGGTAAAGAGGGAAAAAGGCATAAGGAGGCTGGACCTCTAGCGACCAAGACCATGGAGGTGAAGAGGGCGTGAATGTTCTGGTGCATGGGGTGAGGGTGGGCCTGGGGCAGGGAGCACTCCCACTGGATTTCAGAGGCCACCCTCACATAGTTACCTTTCCAGCCTTGGCCCTGGGCTACACTGCTTTTCCCCATTCCATCTTAGCCTCCACCCAGGCACTTTTCCTTCTGACCTGTTGACTGCAGGCTCCCAGGCCTCTGTCCTGAGCCAGGCTCTTCTTTCTTTTGCACTGCTCTGAAAATACCAAAGCTTACAAAAATTCCTTCTGTTTCACGCAGGTGCAGCACTTGCCTTCTTCGAGGTCCTGAAAGTAAAGATGTGTTTGGGACTCATGGGATTGCCCAACGTGTGCCTGAACTGAGCTCATCCTTCATAAGCTGTCACATTTTCCCAGCATCTTAACATCTATTTCCTTTTCCTCACAGCCACTTCCTTAACCAGCCATAAATGAAACTAGACTTTTTAAAGCCAATATTTTGCATTCTTTGTTTTTAATTTTTAAAACAAATAAAAGTCAACTGTCTTCCTCCTTCTGGGGTCTCCCCCAACCTTTCTTTTTTCTTTTCATATATTGATTAATTAATTAATTAATTTTGAGACAGGGTCTCCTGTTGCCCAGGCTGGAGGGCAGTGGTGTGATCACAGCTCACTGCATTCTCAACCTCCTGGGCTCAAGAGATCCTTCCACCCCAGCCTCTGGAGTAGCCAAGACTACAGGCACATGCCACTACATCCAGCTATTTTTTTTATTTTTTGTAGAAATGGTGTTTTGCCGTGTTGCCCAGGCGGGTCTCAAATTCCTGCCCTCAAGCAATCCACCCACTCTGGCCTCCCAAAATGCTGGGATTACAGATGTGAGCCACCACACCTGGCCTTTAAACAAACAAACAAACAAACAAACAAAAAACAAACTATAAGATTGATAGCATTCTGTGATGAAAGGATTCCCTTGTGTTCCTCTAGCCCTTTGAAGCATTGGATTTCCTACAGAATTTTTCTGAGAGCCTTCTCCTCTCTGGGCACAGTGTCACCCATAGCCTTTCTCCAGCCCAGGGCTTCTACCCTTTGGCCCACATTCTCTGGGTCCCACTTCCTGACCACCAACTGGGCACTGGCTCTCCAGGAACCCCATCTGTCTTCAAGCAATACTAACAGCAGAAACATCACCTGGCAGAAGAAACAAATGGGAAGACGGTGCTTGACTGACTACTCATCTGACATGGTTTGGCTCTTGTGTCCCCACCCAAATCTCTTGTCGAATTGTCATCCCCAGTGCTGGCGGAGGGGCATGGTGGGAGGTGACTGGATCATGGAGGTAGGTTCCCCCTTGCTGTTCTCATGATAGTGAGAGAGTTCTCAGGAGATCTGATGGCTTAAAAGTGTGTGGCAGTTCCCCCTTCTCTCTCACCTGTCATGCTGTGAAGAAGGTGCTTGATTCCCCTTTGCCCTTCCACCATGATTGTAAGTTTCCTGAGGTCTCCACAACCATACTTCCTGTATAGCCTGTGGAATTTTGAGTCAATTTAACCTCTATTCTTTATAAGTTACCCAGTCTCGGGTAGTTCTTTATAGCAGTGTGAAAACAGACTAACACACCATCCAAGAATGAGCAGGAACAGAAAAGGCACATTGTACGCAACACTGTCAGATGGAAAATACAACGGTAATTAGAAGGACAGAGAGGAGAAACCCCTTCGGTGGCCAAGCTGTTCTCTCTAGAGATGTAGTCTTTTCTTAGCTATTGTTTGCAGCTCCGCCAACAGTTTTCCTATCAGAGATTCCAGGGCAGAACAAACTAATCACCATTAAATGTTCATGAGTAGCTAGCACAGAGTTGGATCAGAGCAAGTGATGGCTGGGTTCTTGGGTTTGCTTTCTTTCTTCCAACACAAGCACATGACATTGGTTGCCCTGACTTGTGGGCAGCTGGGCCTGCCCCTTGCTCCTGCTGGGCTCATTGGAACAGATTTTTAAAAACAGGTCAGGGAGGAATCCCTCTCACATGATGCACTGCACATGAACTTTCTCACCCTGAACATGTCCCCTTATTAATTTTGATGACAATCCCAAGGTTGGATGCTTTAGAAAGTCATCCATCTGCTTGTGTGTGTGCGTGTGTGTGTGTGTGCTATGTGTATGTTCTTTGTGCTCTGTGTGCATGTGCATCATCTTAGACAAGAAAAAAATATTTCGCTGTTTAAAATATCTTGTCAAGGTACGGGTGGCTGGCAAGATGGCCAAACAGGAACAGCTCCAGTCTGCAGCCCCCAGCGAGATCAATGCAGAAGCTGGGTGATTTCTGCATTTCCAACTGAGGTACCTGGCTCATCTCATTGGGACTGGTTAGACAGGGTGGGGCATCACTTCACCCAGGGAGTGCAAGGGGTCGGGAACTCCCTCTCCTATCCAAGTGAAGCTGTGAGGGACTCTGCCCTGAGGAATGGTGCACTCCAGCCCAGATACTACACTTTTCCCATGATCTTTGCAACCTGCAGACCAGGAGATTCCCTCAGGTGCCTACACCACCAGGGCCCTGGGTTTCAAACACAAAACTGGGCAGCTATTTGGGCAGACACCAATCTAGCTGCAGGAGTTTTTTTTCATACCCCAGTGGTGCCTAGAGCGCCAGCAAGACAGAACAGTTTGCTCCCCTGGAAAGGAGGCTGAAGCCAGGGAGCCAAGTGGTCTAGCTCAGTGGATCCCATACCCACAGAGACCAGCAAGCTAAGATCTACTGGCTTGAAATTCTCCCTGACAGCACAGCAGTGTGAAGTCAACCTGGGTACTCAGCTTGGTGGGGGGAGGGGCATCCACCTTTACTGAGGTTTGAGTAGGCAGCTTTCCCCTCACAGTGTAAGCAAAGCTGCCAGGAAGTTTGAGCGGTGTGGAGCACACTGCAGCTCAACAAAGCTGTGTAGCCAGACTCCCTCTCTAGATTCTTCCTCACTGGGCAGGGCATCTCTGAAAGAAAGGCAGCAACCCCAGTCAGGGGATTATAGACAAAACTCCCATCTCTCTGAGACAGAGCACCTGGGAGAAGGGGCAGCTGTGGGCACAGCTTCAGCAGATTTAAATGTTCCTGCCTGCCAGCTCTGAAGAAAGCAGTGGATATCCCAGCAGAGCGTTTGAGCTCTGCTGAGGGACAGACTGACTCCTCAAGTGGGTCCCTGCCTCCTGACGGGGAGACACCTCTCAGCAGGGGTCGACAGCCACCTCATACAGCAGAGCTCTTGCTGGCATGAGGCAGGTGCCCCTCTGGGATTAAGCTTCCAGAGGAAGGAAAAGGCAGCAATCTTTGCTGTTCTGCAGCCTCCCAGGCAAACAGGGTCTGGAGTGAACCTCCAGCAAACTTCAGTGGACCTGCAGCAGACAGGCCTGACTGTTAGAAGGAAAACTAACAAACAGAAATGAATAGCATCAACATCAACAAAAAGGACGTCCATGCCAAAACCCCATCCAAAGATCATGAACATCAAAGACCAAAGGTAGATAACTCCATGAAGATGAGGAAAAACCAGTGTAAAAAGGCTGAAAATTCCAAAACCAGAATACCTCTTCTCCTCCAAAGGATCACAACTCCTTGACAGCAAGGCAAAACTGGGTGGAGAATGAGTGTAATGAATTGACAGAAGTAGGCTTCAGAAGGTGGGTAATAACAAACTCCTCTGAGCTAAAGGAGCATGTTCTAACCCAATGCAAGGAAGCTAAGAACCTTGAAAAAAGGTTAGACGAATTGCTAACTAGAATAACCACTTTAGAGAAGAATGTAAATGACCCGATGGAGATGAAAAACACAGCACAAGAACTTCGAGAAGCATACACAAATATCAATAGCTGAATCGATCAAGTGGAAGAAAGGATATCAGAGATTGAAGATCAACTTAATGAATTAACGTGTGAAGACAAGATTAGAGAAAAAAGAATGACAAAGCCTTCAAGAAATGTGGGACTATGTGAAAAGACCAAACCTACATTTGATTGGTGTATCTGAAAGTGACGGGGAGAATGGAACCAAGTTGGAAAACATACTTCAGGATACTATCCAGGAGAACTTCCCCAACCTAGCAAGACTGGCCACATTTAAATTCAAGAAATACAGAGAACACCACAAAGATACTCCTCGAGGAGAGCAACCCCAAGACACATAATCATCAGATTCACCAAGGTTGAAATGAAGAAAAAATGTTAAGGGCAGCCAGAGAGAAAGGCTGGGTTACCCACAAAGGGAAGCCCATCAGACTAACAGCAGATCTCTCTTCAGAAACTCTATAAGCCAGAAGAGAGTGGGGGCCAATATTCAACATTCTTAAAGAAAAGAATTTTCAACCCAGTATATCATCCAGCCAAACTAAGCTTCATAAGCGAAGGAGAAATAAAATCCTATACAGACAAGCAAATGCTGAGAGATTTTGTACCACCAGGCCTGCCTTACAAGAACTCCTGAAGGAAGCACTAAATATGGAAAGGAAAAAACAGTCCCAGCCACTGCAAAACACATACCAAATTGTAAAGACCATTGACACTGTGAAGAAACTGCATCAGCTAACAGGCAAAATAACCAGCTCACATCATAATGACAGGATCAAATTCAAACATAACAATATTAACCTTAAATGTAAATGGGCTAAATGCCCCAAGTAAAAGACACAGACTTGCAAACTGGATAAAGAGACAAGAACCATCAGTGTGCTGTGTTCAGGAGATTCATCTCACGTGCAGAGACACACATAGGCTCAAAATAAAGGGATGGAGGAAGATCTACCAAGCAAATGGAAAGCAAAAAAAAAGCAGGGGTTGCAATGCTAGTCTCTGATAAAACAGACTTTAAACCAACAAAGATTAAAAGAGGCAAGGAAGGCCATTACATAATGGTAAAGGGATTAATTTAACAAGAAGAGCTAACTATCTTAAATATATATGCACCCAACACAGGAGCACCCAGATTCATAAAGCAAGCCCTTAGAGACCTAAAAAGAGATTTACACTCCCACACTGCAATAATGGGAGACTTTAACACCCCACTATCAATGTTAGACAGATCAATGAGACAAGAGGTTAACAAGGATACCCAGGAATTGAACTCAGCTCTGCACCAAGCAGACCTAGTAGACATCTACAGAACTCTCCACCCCAAGTCAACAGAATTATACATTCTTGTCAGCATCATATCACACTTATTCCAAAATTGACCACATAGTTGGAAATAGAGTACTCCTCAGCAAATGTAAAAGAACAGAAATCATAACAAACTGTTCTCAGACCACAGTGCAATCAAATTAGAACTCAGGATTAAGAAACTCACTCAAAACCACACAATTACATGGAAACTGAACAACCTGCTCCTGAATGACTAGTGGGTAAATAACAAAATTAAGGCAGAAATAAATAAGTTATTTGAAACCAATGAGAACAAAGACACAATGTACCAGAATCTCCGGGACACAACTAAAGCAGTGTTTAGAGGGAAATTTATAGCACTAGATACCTAAAGGAGAAAGCAGGAAGATCTAAAATCGACACCCTAACATTGTACTTAAAAGAACTAGAGAACTAAGAGCAAACAAATTCAAACGAATTCAAAAGAAGACAAAACATGACTAACATCAGTGCAGAACTGAAGGAGATAGAGACACAAAAAACACTTCAAAAAATCAATAAATCCAGGAGCTGGTTTTTTGAAAAGATCAATAAAATAGATAGACTGCTAACCAGACTCATAAAGAAGAAAAGAGAGAAGAATTAAATAGATACAATAAAAACTGATAAAGGGGATATCACCACTGATCCCACAGAAATACAAACTACCATCAGAGAATACTATAAACAATTCTATGCAAATAGACTAGAAAATCTAGAAGAAATGGATAATTCCTGGACACATACACGCTCCCAAGACTAAACCAGGAAGAAGTCAAATCCTTGAATAGACCAATAACAAGTTCTGAAGTTATGGCAGTAATTAATAGCCTACAAACAAAAAAAAAGCCCAGGACCAGAGAGATTCACAGTCGAATTCTACCAGAGGTACAAAGAGGACCTGGTGACATTCCTCCTGAAACTATTCCAAACAATAGAAAAAGAGGGACTCCTCCCTAACTCATTTTATGAGGCCAGCATCATTCTGTTACAAAAACCTGGCAGAGATACAACAAAAAAAGAAAATTTCAGGCCAATACCCCGATAAACATCAATGTGAAAATCCTCAATAAAATATTGGCAAACCAAATCCAGTGGCATATCAAAAAACTTATCCACCATGATCAAGTTTGCTTCATCCCTGGGATGCAAGGCTGGTTCAACATACACAAATCAATAAACATAATCCATCACATAAACAGAACCAATGACAAAAACTACATGATTATCTCAATAGATGTAGAAAAGGCCTTTGATCAAATCCGACACCACTTCATGCTAATAATTCTCAATAAACTACATATTGATAGAACATATCTCAAAATAAGAATAGCTATTTATGACAAAGCCACAGCCAATATCATACTAAATGGGCAAAAGCTGGAAGCATTCCCTTTGAAAAGCAGCACAAGACAAGGATGCCCTCTCTCACCAACTCCTATTCAACATAGTATTGGAAGTTCTGATCAGGGCAATCAGGCAGGAGAAAGAAATGAAAGGTATTCAAATGGAAGAGAGGATGTCAAATTGTTTGCAGATGACATGATTGTATATTTCAAAAACCCCATCATGTCAGCCCAAAATCTCCTTAAGCTGATAAGCAACTTCAGCAAAGTGTCAGGATACAAAATCAATGTGCAAAAATCACAAGCATTCCTATACACCAATAATAGACAAACAGAGAGCCAAATCATGAGTGAACTCCCATTCACAATTGCTACAAAGAAAATAAAATACCTAGGAATCCAACTTACAAGGGATGTGAAGGACCTCTTCAAGGAGAACTACAAACAACTACTCAATGAAATAAGAGAGGATACAAATAAATGGAAAAAATTCCATGCTCATAAATAGGAAGAATCAATATTGTGAAAATGGCCATACTGCCTGAAGTAATTTATAGATTCAATGCTATCCCCATTGACTTTCTTCACAGTATTGGAAAAAACTACTTTAAATTTCATTTAGCACCAAAAAAGAGCCTGTATAACCAAGACAATTCTAAGCAAAAAGAACAAAATTGGAGGCATCATGCTACCTGACTTCAAACTATACCAAAATAGCATGGTACTGGTACCAAAACAGATGTACAGAACAATGAAACAGAACAGAGGCCTCAGAGATAACACCACACATCTACAGCCATCTGATCTTTGACAAACCTGACAAAAACAAGCAATGGGGAAAGGATTCCCTATTTAATAAACAGTGTTGGGAAAACTGGCTAGCCATATGCAGAAAACTGAAACTGAACCCTTTCCTTACACCTTATACAAAAATTAACTCAAGATGGATTAAAGACTTAAACATAAGACCTAAAAACCATAAAACCCTAGAAGAAAACCAGACAATGCCATTTGGGATATAGGCATGGGCAAAGACTTCATGACCAAAACACCAAATGCAATGATAACAAAAGCCAAAATTGACACAGGGGATCTAATTAAAGGGCTTCTGCACAGCAAAAGAACCTATCATCAGAGTGAACAGACAACCTACAGAATGGGAGAAAATTTTTGCAATCTATCCATCTGACAAAGGCTATTATCCAGAATCTACAAAGAACTTAAACATATTTACAAGAAAAAAACAAACAACCCCATCCAAAAGTGGGCAAAGGACATGAATAGACACTTCTCAAAAGAAGACATTTATGTGGCCCACAGACACATGAAAAAAAGCTCATCATCACTGGTCATTAGAGAAATGCAAATCAAAACCACAATGAGATACCATCTCAAGCCGGTTAGAATGGTGATCCTTAAAAAGCCAGGAAACAACAGATGCTGGAGAGGATGTGGAGAAATAGGAATGCTTTTACACTGTTGGTAGGAGTGTAAATTAGTTCAACCATTGTGGAAGACAGTGTGGCAATTCCTCAAGGATCTAGAACCAGAAATACCATTTGACCCATCAATCCCATTACTAGGTATATACCCAAAGGATTATAAATCATTCTATTTTAAAGACACATGCACACATTTGTTTGTTGCAGCACTATACACAATAACAACGACTTGGAACCAACCCAAATGCCCATCAATGATAGACTGGATAAAGAAAATGTGGCACATGTACACCATGGAATACCATGCAGCCATAAAAAAGGATGAGTTCATGTTTTTGCAGGGACGTGGATGAAGCTAGAAACCATCATTCTCAGCAAACTAACACAGGAACAGAAAACCAAGCACTGCATGTTCTCACTCATAAGTGGGAGTTGAACAATGAGAATACATGGACACAGGGAGGGGAACATCGCACACCGGGGCCTGTCAGGGGGTGGGGGGCTAGAGGAGGGATAGCATTAGGAGAAACACCTAATGTAGATGATGGGGTGATGGGTGCAACAAACCATCATGGCACATGTATACCTATGTAACAAACCTGCATGTTCTGCATATGTATCCCAGAACTTAAAGTATAATTTTAAAATATGTATATATATCTTGGAATTCTTTTAAGGAAACAGCCTGAGGCAGTGGGCATGGGAGGAGATTATACTTGATGGATTTTTTAATAAAAAAGATAAATGAATATAAAAATAAAGTTAATAGAATAGATAAAACTGCATTTTAAATAGTTTTTACTAGATATTTATTGGGTATGTTTACTATTCTAGGCATTTCATATATAAGAACTTGGTTAAGCTAATAGCCCCAATTGAGTAGGCATTATTAATTCTACTTCATATATAAAGCAAAGTAACTTTTTAAAAAATATACCATTAATAAGAGATAAAACAGAGGTTTTTAAGCAACTCTGCCTTACTCTAATGCCCATGCTTAGCCCACTACATCATGATGACTTTAAAAGCAACCAAAGGGCTCATCTATAAGGTGAAAATGTCTTTTGCCTGGCCATTATGGTTTGAATGATGATGTCCCCACAAAAATTCATGTTAAAACTTAATCCTCAATGCAACAGTATTAGGAAGTGTGGCCTTTGGGAGGTGATTAAGTCACAAGGGCTTCACTCTCATGAATGAGATTAGTGACCTTATAAAAGGGCTCACAATTGAAGGAAGCTCTCTCTTGCCCTTCTGCCCCTTCTGCCAAGTGAGAACACAGTGTTCCTCCCCTCTGGAAGATGCAGCAATTAGGGACTATCTTGGAAGCAAAGAAGAGCCCTCAGCAGACACCAATCCTGCTGGCACCTTGAGCGTAGACCTCCTGGCCTCCAGAGCCATGAGAACAAATTTCTATTATTTATAAATTACCCAGTCAATGATATTTTGTTATAGCAGCTCAAATGGACTAAGATACTCACAAATATCAAATATTGTTTATCAAATATTGACTAGATGGGCAGCACCGAGATTGGGGCTAAGAACTCTTCCCACATTCAGATGAGACAGAAGCTAATTCTTGTGAGTTGTAGTTGGGCAACAACTGGGAGGGTGGCATATATTTTTACTATGTCAAGCATTGCTTCCCAAGTAGCAAAGAGTGAAACTATTGATGTCTGAAGGAGGCAGCAAGGGACTAGGCATATTCTACATGGTCTTTGGTTGTGCCTCAGCTCTGATGTAAGTCATAGTATTACCTGGGACTGCATCTCAGGCGTGGCTCAGAGGACAAGCCCAGCCTATATTCCAGCTGGAACACACACACACTCCTCCCTACACTTTACCTGCCCCCGGCTGATACAAGTCCATTTTTTTTTTTTTTTTAAGATGGAGTTTCACTTTTGTTGCCCAGGCTGGAGTGCAAGGGCACAATCTCAGCTCACTACAACCTCTGCTTCCCAGGTTCAAGCAATTCTCCTGCCTCAGCTTCCCAAGTAGCTGGGATGACAGGCGTGAGGCACCACACCTGGCTAATTTTTTGTGTTTAGTAGAAATGGGGTTTCGTCTCAAATTCCTGACCTCAGGTGATCCACCTACCTCAGCCTCCCAAAGGGCTGGAACTACAGGTGTGAGCCACTGTGCCCAGCTCCTCAGGGAATAGTTCTTTTCTTTTCTTTCTTTCTTTCTTTTTTTTTTTTTTTTTTTTTTTTTTTGCAGTTGCAAGATTTAATAGAGTGAAAACAGAGCTCCCATACAAAGCGTGGAGAACCAAAGAGGGTAGCTGTTGCTGGCTTGAATGCCTGGGTTTATATCCCAATCATTGTCCCTCCCACTGTGCTCTCAGGCGATAGATGATTGGCTATTTCTTTACCTCCTGTTTTTGCCTAATTTGCATTTTAGTGAGCTCTCTTTACTACCTGATTGATCAGGTGTGAGCTAAGTTGCAATCCCCGTGTTTAAAGGTGGATGTGTTTGCCTTCCCAGCTAGGCTTAGGGATTCTTAGTTGGCCTAGGAAATCCAGCTAGTCCTGTCTCTCAGTACGCACTCTCAACAGGAAAACCCAAGCACTGTTGGGGAGGTTGGCCGATGCACCCAAGCACTCTAACTGCTTCCTGCTGAACTGGGGAGTAGTAGGGGTTGTGCAGTTGAGATTTCCTCAGGAGGGTGCCTTGATGTCATCAACATCGGAGCATGGACTAGCAGGCCAGTCCAGGGGTCTGCGGTAGATTTTAGTCATGTACTGCATCTGGGGCTCCATTTGAAGAATGATTTGGAGCTTTACAGCTTTGATTCTGGAAGAGACAAACTTAACAAGGACGTTAAAGATACAGGGATCGAAATGTATGGCCTAAAGTGCAGGGGATTTTTTTTTTTTTTTTTTTTTTTTTTTGGCACACTTCACAGGCCCTGACTATCTGCTTGATAGTTTTGAAAAGGCCTGGTCCAGTAAATAATGATTTGACCATCTGATGGGTGCTATCAATGCTTAAGTGAAAGGTTTGGTGAAGGGTTTTAAGTAATTTTCATTGGGTAACTGCTGGTGAAAGTATTTTTCCTTCTTTGGTGCCTAGCCATCCTGAGGGGAGGAAACTATGTCCTCATGAGGTTCCCCATTTTATTTCTTCTGCTGAGTGTTGGGGCTTGGTTTCTCAGAAGGGATTATTCCACACTAGGGGTCTTTCTATAAGCATTTCTAATGGAGCGTCCTGTCTTGTGGTTCTTTTTGCTTTAATATCCACTTGGCAGTCCCCTTTTGTTTCCCTTTCCTTTCCTTTTTTTTTTTTTTCTTTTTTTTTTTTTTTTTTGAGACAAAGTCTCTCTCTGTCACCAGGCTGGAGTGCAGTTGCACAATCTCGGCTCACTGCAAGCTCTACCTCCCGGGTTCACGCCATTCTCCTGCCTCAGCCTTCCGAGTAGCTGGGACTATAGATGCCCACAACCATGTCTGGCTAGTTTTATTTTTTTGGTAGAGACAGGGTTTAACTCTGTTAGCCAGGATGGTCTTGATCTCCTGACTTCATGATCCGCCCACCTCGGCCTCCCAAAGTGTCCTTTCTGATGACCCCAGCAGCGTAAGACTGCCACATTTTTCGGTTTCTGTACTGCCAATAATAATCTCCTAATTATCAGGGAAAACCCCACCCCCGATATTTAACGTGGGTTCTTTTCTACTTCTCTAAGCATTAGCTGGTCTGAGAAATAAAGGGAAAGAGTACAAGAGAGAAAAATTTTAAAGCTGGGTGTCTGGGGGAGACATCACATGTCAGCAGGTTCCGTGATGCTCCCTGAGCTGTAAAACCAGCAAGTTTTTATTAGCAATTTTCAAAAGGGGAGGGAGTGTAGGAATAGGGTGTGGGTCACAGAGATCACATGTTTCACAAGGTATTAAAGTATCACAAAGCAAATGGAGGCAGGGCAAGATCACAGGACCAAGGACGGGGCAAAATTAAAATTGCTAATGAAGTTTCGGGCACGCATTGTCATTGATTACATCTTATCAGGAGACAGGGTTTGAGAGCAGACAACCTGTCTGACCAAAATTTATTAGGCAGGAATTTCCTTGTCCTAATAAGCCTGGGAGTGCTACAGGAGACTGGGGCTTATTTCACTCCTTCAGCTTCGACTGTAAAAGACAGCGGCCTCCATGGGGGCCAGTTCATAGACCTACCCTCAGGGGCACATTCTCTTTCTCAGCGATGTTCCTTGCTGAGAAAAAGAATTCAGCAATATTTCTCCTATTTGCTTTTGAAAGAAGAGAAATACGGCTCTGTTCCATCCGCCTCACCGGCATCAGAGTCCAAGGCCATCTCCCTTGTTCCCTGAACACTGCTGTTATCCTGTTCTTTTTTCAAGGTGCCCAGATTTCATATTGTTCAAGCACACATGCTCTACAAACCAATTTGTGCAGTTAACACAATCATCAAAGGCTCCTGAGGGGACATGCATCCTCCTCAGCTTATGAAGATGACGGGATTAAGAGATTAAAGTAAACACAGGCATAGGAAATCACAAGTGTATTGATTGGGGAAGTGATAAATGTCCATGAAATCTTCACAATTTATGTTCAGAGATTGCAGTAAAGACAGGCATAAGAAATTATGAAAGTATTAATTTGGGGAACTAATAAATGTCCATGAAATCTTCATAATTTATGTTCTTCTGCCACGGCTTCAGCTGGTCCCTCTGCTCGGGGTCCCTGACTTCCCGCAACACCTAATGGCTTCCTGATGTGTGATAGGTGTTCCCTTGGAAGTTAGGAATTCCCTTTCCCTCCATATTGCTGCATGGGCATGGAGGACTAGGTAAGCATACTTAGAGTCTCTATATATATTTACCCTTTTTCCTTCTCCTAATTCTAGTGCCTGAGTGAGGGCTATTAGTTCTGCCAGCTGAGCACTAGTTCCTGGAATGAGGGGATTACTTTCAAGTATTCCATTATCACTGACCACTGCATACCCCACTTTTTGAAGTCCTTTTTCTACAAAGGAACTTTAATCAGTATACAAGTTGAGGTCAGGATCAGTCAAGGGAACCTCTAGAAGGTCCCCTCGAGTGGTGTAGGTTTGAGTAATTACTTATTGGCAGTTATGTTCTATCTTTTCTTCATTGTCTGGAAGAAATGTGGCTGGATTAAGAGTTGCACAAGTGTGCAGTTGCAGCACTGGCCCTTCAAGTAATAGAGCCTGATATTTAAGTAAATGGTTGTCTGACAGCCACAAGTCTTCTTTAGCAGTGAGTATGCCATTCACATCATTAGATGTCCACACAGTAAGATCTCTTCCCTGTATCATTTTAACTGTTTCAGATACTAAGACTGCTACTGCCACCACTACCTGTAAACAATGAAGCTAACCCTTTGCCACCACGTCAATTTCCTGACTTAGGTATGCCACGGGTTGCAAGCTTGTCATCCCTCGGACCTGTGTAAGGACTCCTAGAGTTATTCCTGTTTTTTCTGTGACATATAAAGAAAAGTCTTGCCCTGTTGACAAGCTTAACACTGGGACTTGGGTTAGGGCCTTCTTTAGGGCCTGGAAAGCTGCTTCTGCTTCAGGTGTCCATCTTACTAAATGGGTATTGGCTTTCTAAGTTTCCTTAATTAGTGTATATAATGGCCTCCTCAGGGAATATTTCTTAGAATTTTTTTTTTTCTTGTAGAGCCTACTATACCTAAAATAGCCTCCAAATACACACATGCATGCATGTCAGTGGCTTCCTACAGACCTCACTGACAAACACTCTTCCTTCATACACTGACTGTGTGAAAGGGAATACCTGGTCCCCATTGTTGTTGACAAGGCTGTAGAGACCCCACACTATTTGGTTGTTCTAAGTGTGTTGCCAAGGCCACTACCATTAACAACTTTGGGCAGCAACTCCAAGTCTTGCGCTGGTCTTGTCCAAGGTAACCTGAAGCCAGGAAAATGCATGCCAGGATTTTGGGATTTGTCCATCTTGCCCTGAAAGAAGGGCCATCTTGCCCTGAAAGAAGCTGCTGGAGCAATTAAAAATCAAACAAAAGAGAGGCCATGCACACACACCTCCCTACCTCAAAGAAAAGGAACCCCATGGGGAAAATAAAATTTAGGAGGTTTATTGAACCCACCGTAGAGCTGATCCAGAATTTAAATTGATTCCATAATTTATTGCATTTTAATTAGCAATCACAGGAGACCAAGAATTGTTTACTCTCTTGTTAGGAGCTCTAGCTGGAAACAAATACCAGTGAGTCTTAATAAGGATGAGTTATATTTACTATTTTCCATTTTACAGCCTTGTTATAATCATCACAAGAAGAGATTCATTTAGTGCTCATCTGTTCTTGGTATGACATTTGTTGACCACTAGGGTGACATAAAGTCAGAACATACCCCAGAAGCCAAGCAAGAGCCCCTCTAGCCCTATCCCACCCCACGGTTGCTCCTGCATTGTTTTCAATAATATAATTTAATGTGGAAATATTTCTAGCTTAGATTAGATAACATGAGTTCCCATGTGCCACTGTCACCCAAAATGCATCCATCTGACTGTTGTTGGTTATTTATTTAGAAAAGAAAAATGCTACAAACAGACAGCTGTATTTATATGCACCACTCCAACTTAGAAGCACCAGCTCCATCAGGCAGCCAAGACACTCTCTGCCTCTTGGCCACAACGCACACCCTTCACTTAGCAGCCATCCATCCGATGTGTGATTCCACTTGCTTCTTTCATTCTGCATTGTTGTTTTGGGGGTTTATGTAATATTAATTCTTTTTAATGACAGTTCTCCAGGGCCAGAGCTTTTGGGACTTCTAAACAGCTCTTGTTATTATTACTCAAGCAGAAAGAATCCTGCACTTCTACTTGTGGGTTGGGACTCTCCGGAGGAATGCATTTCCTTGGGAGTATTCTGGGTTCCTATTTCTTGCTAGGAACATTATCAAGTACTTTTTAAGTCCCATTGCATACTGTTCCAGTGATTCCCATCAGTCATCCCAATTCTGCCTTTTGAATCAGGCTCCCAGCAGGTCAGGAAGCTCGTTAGCTCAAGTCTAAAGGATTTTTCATTGAATGAGGAAGGAGGACTAGATTCCAAAAGGCCATCCTCACAAAAGGGATGTTTTGTGTAACCTGAATACACATTCTCTTTTGAGACTTTTCATTGAAAATGGACTTTTCCCCCTGAAAAGCAGGTAAAGTAAGTGCCATTGTTTATTTACTCCTCTTTTTCTTTTTTAACCTAGTTTTTCTGCTTAGCCACAGAGGTACCAATCCTATGCTGGAGTTTTAATTAAACCTTGCTCTCTATTAAAAAGCTCCTATTGTCCTTTTCATTTAAATAGGATTCTTCTTAGATCTTTAACAAGACCACGGAGGAGTAATAAATCTAAGTAATTGTCCTTATTAAGAGGAGATTATTCTCACAAGACTATAACAGTCACCAAAGTAACTAAAGCCATTTCCAGGTAGCACTTAGAGTATTCTCCTCCTACCCAAATACAGAAATGCGTCGTTAGTCACTTTCTTTGGTGCTCAAATTAAATTAGATGGCATTCTGTTTATTTTTCATATCTTTTCCTAACAGAAGGGGATTTGCCTTTTGATGACATTAATCAGGAAACCTCAAGTCCAACTACATTGAGTCCATGGGATGGAGACGACCCCTCCCTCCCTTCCTTCTTTCTTTCCTTCCTTCCTTGCTTTTACAACTGATGACTGAGTTCCTGCCAGGCATTCTGCTAGGCATTAGTGGCTCCAAAATAAAAAACCTAGTCCCTTGGATGGTATATCATATGTTCATCTAATCTTTACTAAACATCTTCCATGTGCAAGGCACTGTAGTAGGTGCTGAGTTTTCAGAAGGGGAAAAGCCCACCTTCTTGGAACCTAAAATGTAGCAGGAATTTAGACATTAACCCAATAATTACATAATCGACTACAACCATGGTGAAAAGTTATGAAAGAGAGGCCAGGGTACCATGCGAGCATGTTCCAGAGAGTTAGAAGCAGTCCACCAGAATTACCCACTTAGTTTATTCCATTACAGATGCAGAACTCTGCTTTCCTGCAGGGGAAGCGTTCCCATTTCCAAGGAAGCTTTCCCATTTCCCAAGTTCTTATGTAGTCAGTGGCTCCTGATGTTTTCAGTTTTTATTTAAAATCCATGTTCTAAATAAGCCTCCCTTAGAGAAAGTCCAACCTAACATTTCTAGAATAGAGTTGTCAAACAATAACAACAATAACAAAAACTGGTAGCAAACTCAACCATCCTTTAAAGCTTAAGAAGTACCTTACATAAGTGCCTGCCAAGAAATGGACTCCCTAAGGAGCTTGGGGAGGGGGGTTTAAGCCAAAATGAGAAGTATTGTTTGTTAATCTTATTTGCTTCAGACTTTGTCTTCAGATATTGAGGGCATAGTTGGCATCAGCTTAGCTCTTATACACACTTCATGTTGAGTGTTCTGTGATGTTTGGGAATTGCTAGTAAGTACTGACATATTTGTTGCCCCCCAAATTGCCAGTAACATAGAACTTTTGGGTATTACTTGCAAAATTCATTTTCAGGGCACAAAAGAGAAGCAACCTGAAGCTGTACAGAGATGAAAATTGGAATCTTGCAATTTGAGATAGAAAATTTCGGATTATATGACAATAGAAAAAATTAGCTCTCTTTTCACGCATCCAACAAGCCAGAAAGTTTTCTTGAAGAACAAGATCAGCAGCCCATCTGCTGGGAAGCCTTGACTGGTGGACTTCATGGCCTTTGCAAATTGTCCATGGGCTACGTTGGACTTCAGCCTTGCGGATTCAGAACTTAGACAGCATATCAAGAGTAGATCCACTTTTCTGAGAGAGACCCATTAGCTAAGTAGTGAAATTGAAGGATAAAAGCACTATGCCAGGGTACTAATTAGCAATGAGAAGTAACTGTCAAAGGGCCTGAAATGCTCGAAAGTCTACGTGACCAGCACATTATTTTCCTGAAGCCCACTCCAAGTCATGATCAGAAGACTCCTGGGGAAGCGTATCATCATAAAAAGAAGAGTTAGATGACTTGAACACTTAGTGAAATAAAACTAATACCACTCGGTCCTTCCATTTAGCGACAGAACTAACCTGGGGCTAGAAGACTGGAATTCAATTGGCCTTACCCCTCCACATTCATCTTCACACTAAGGATACTTTTGCCAATGAGAGGGAGTGACTCCGTTTGTTGAGTTTGACCTCCTTTAACCTCCTTTAAGTGAATCTTCCCCAAATGGCACTTTGCTATTCACAATAAAGTAATCAAGAGAGCATTCTCAGGAAAACATTATTGAAGTCTTAAAAGTAAGGCTACTTCCTCTTTACCAAGGGATGCTTAAAAACAAAATCCTCATCTTATATATGAGCATATATGGTAACCATTTATAATTAAGAATCAGTAATTAAGTAGGGACCAGAACTATGACCTCAATAGGGTGGGATTCTCTTCCCTGATTTCCCACGGCCTCTGGGATCTAGTCGCAATTCCTTTGCACTGGGATTCAATGCACTTTGCTTATGCCACTAGCACATGCCCTGGTACTTCTTCTTCCTCTAGGCTGCCAAAGCTGACTAGCTTTTCTTCTAATGGGCATGTTCTTCTTTTATGTACATTACCTCTTCCCTGGATTGCTAGTGGGGTTTTAGAGGCCCTGGAGCCATTTTGCCTTCATCAAGAAACTTTGCTTCTTTCTGATATTGATCTTGTTGTTTGGCTTTCAAAGGACAGTCTTATTTCTGGTTCTCAGGGAAGCAGGGTGAGGTGAGGGAGTACCTTACTACAGCCCCAAGTACACAAATAAGGGCGCCATCATCAAAGCATACTTGAAACTACAAAAGGAGTTGGACTTTCACAGTTACCAGTATACAGCACAAGTGTGAAAACACATGCACACACACTTCCTCTTTGTAGCCTCTGCTTTGAGATCTCTAGTAACAAAATTCTTTTGATTGAAAATGTAATGACCCAAAATAACAAAGAGAAATATCTGTATTTTCCCTTAAGCTTAACAGAGTTCATTATTATAACTTTCTCTCTCTTTTTTTGAGACAGAGTCTCACTCTGTCACTCAGGCTGGGGACAGTGGCACGACCACAGCTCACTGCAGCCTTGACTTCCCCCACCTCAGGCAGTCCTCCCACTTCAAGCCTCCTGAGTAGCTGGGACTACAGGTGCATGCCACCATGCCCTGCTAATTTTTGTAGTTTTTGTGTAAACAGGGTTTCATCATGTTCTCCAGGCTGGTCGTGAACTCCTGGGCTCAAGAGATCAGCCAGTCTTGGCCTCCCAAACTGTTAGGATTACAGGTGTGAGCCACCACACTTAGCTATTATAACTTTTTCTAAAATGACTTAGTACAACAGATCTTTAGTGACAAATAATCATAAATAATGATCAGAAGACTTAAGATTAACCCACAATTCAAGTTATGCCATATCCTCTGGGCTTATTTGTGTTTCCACAGAATAATAGGCTGGCTTTGACTTCCTTATTAGTTAGTTCCCTTTACAGAACTCTTGCTGCTTATGTTGTTGCATTTCTTGCATTATTAGTATCCATTTCTTGACAAATGAAGAGGCTGCCCCTCATGCATTCCTATCCTACTGTATAGGGTTGTCCTGTGGCTCTGGGCAGGAGGTGAATCACGCAGGACATCTGTGATAAAGGGGCCCTGATTTAATGATGCTGGACATAGAAAACAAAAGGCCTGGTAAATGGAAGAGAAAATCTCTAGAAAGTATGAAAATCGATCTTTGAGCTTTAAAATTGTCCCCAGCAGAAATGGGTCCCTACTGTGTGTAGCAGAGACTGCTGGTGTTCACTGAGACCACAGGCTCCTCTGTTCCCAGCCTCCTTGCAGTTAGGAGGGGCAGCATGACTAGGTTCTATCAAATGTGGGCAGAGCACGTATACTACTTCAAGGCTTGGCCCCTAAAATGCCCTGCAAGCTCTTTTGTGGTCCCTCTCTTTGCCAGCTGTGTTCCTGGAGCAAAGGACTCTGAGAAGTCAGAACCACATGCCATGTCAGGAACTGAACCCCTGAACTCATGACTTAAAGTTGCCTGACCTGTTACATTCACATGGGACCTTGTGTGAATGAAGAATAGCTTTTATTGTGTTAAGCCACTAAGGTTTTGCAGTTGTTTCTTGCCATGCTTAGCCCAGCCTCGCCTGAGGGTAGGCAAGCCCAGTGAGTCAGCATGCTGCCAACACTCCATGGAGTCCATCCCCAGGTGCCTCTGTCCTCTGTGTTCTGATGCACGAACACAGGATGCATGCACCACCCAGGACGTTTTCACTCTGGGAATCCAGCCAGCTCCATACTTTCTAGCACATCTATAAATGATTTTCTTATTGAATAAATATTCCAGATGGAAAAGCCTATCAGACCTACTATTGTGCCCAAACTTACCACTGTTGGTGGACACAAATTGTAATTGTGTCCAACAGTGGACACAAATAAACAACTTTGTCCATAGCTTTCTCCTAAAAGGCATTTTTCCACAGCCCAAAGACCCCAAGAATTCTTTAGATATCCACGTAGGAAAGGAAAGCCCATCTAGGATCCTGCTAGACGTGAACAGAGTCTGTGGCTCCATTCCCAGCATTCTCTGGAGTTTAGCTTGAGAAAATAATAAGAATCTTACAGGATCAGTGATCTCACTCATTTGGACTACAGTAAATCTCTTCTATATTACTGCTCAGCCTCTGAGAATATTACACTGGGTCTCATTTTATTAAAGAATGTCATGCATGCCCAGAAGTCGCTATTTAATTTTTAGCTGCAAGATACAATTTTGAAAAACCATTATCTAGAAAGTGCAATAATCAAACAATGTAATCATGAATGTTAAACCTCCTTGGAATATTATTTTAAATGCTTGCCAGCTGGAAGCAAAAGTTGACAAGGAAGTATCTGACTTGGTTGGCTTTGTAATTTGTCAAAGCATCTACACTTTCCAATATGATATATTTGTTAAGATATGTTTTTTTCTCTGCATGATTGTTTTGAAACTATCAAAGAATACAAAATCCCTAAACAAGGAAGACAGCTTTGCATTTTCTATTTGTTCCAGCCTAAGATTTAGGATTAAATCACTTTAAGAGACAGAATTGAATCCTTTCTCAGAGGAGCCAGATGGTCCACATACATCATCAATTGCCTCTGAGCTTTCTGGCTGCTCTGTGAGATCAGACTCATAAATTCTGTGACATATGGAAAACATCAGAAAGCCACAGCATGCATTTTAAAAGAGCCCAGCAAGTTGGACTTACGCTGTCATGAAAGATTCCTGGCAATTTCTCCATTTTTCCCATCACTCAACATTGAATCTCCACAGAAAGGGTCGATTGGATATTTGGCCCATGACTGGGAGTCTGGGGGGTGATCCAGCTATCTGGTGAATGTGCCACCCTCCCTGCCTAAGGGGGCCCAGCAAGTCTATGCATCATTGAGCAGTTCCCCAGGAAGGACATCTTTTTTTTTGTGGGGGGGAGAGGCGGGGCTCTGAACTTTGGTTCAAGAAAGTCCTGCAATCAGTGAACTCCCCATTTCATTCCTACACACTTCCCACCTACCTCTCTCTCAGCACTTGTTTCACTGTACTATAACTTACAGATCTGTCTTCACTATTGGGCATTGAACTTCTGGAGTGTGCTTCTCTTAGCACTTTGAATGGCTAAATATCAATGTCTGCTCCTTAAAAGGAAGACTGGAAGCAGGATCATCATGCTTCCTTCCTCCCCAATGCCATCTCTAAGGAGTCCTCGATGGACCCGGAAAGGGTGGTGATGCTCGGCCTAGGCCTTATTGTCTTTGTATGACCTGAATTCGGCACTTACCAGGCATACAGCAGGCACTTGAGATGAATGGGTGAATGTCCACCTGCTTGGGGAGCCTGGGGATGGAACAGGGATTGATTTTAACCCCTGGCTTGTCTTATTCATGCTACCGTTTACCTTCAAACCTTTAGGCAAGATATTGAACCTTTCTTTAAGTTTTTTTTGGTCTATGAAATGGGCATTATAGTGTTGCCTACCTCATAGGATGTGATGAATAGTGAATGGCGTATATATCTATTACATAAACTAAAAGCTAAAATGATAGCTTGCACTAGTAAGAGCTCAATACGTCTTAGCTAACAAAGTGAGTTCTCAAAAAATATGAGCTGTCCTTACTAGACATAATAATGCCTTTCCAAACGGCCCACTCCATTGAACTTCCTTCTACAGCCTAAGTCTCTGTGTAAAAAAGTGATGGTTATTGGGTTTACTTAGAGGAGCTATTTGCTGGGGCCTCAGGGATTCTGGTAAAGTAAATAGGGATTTTTTTTTCTGGGAGTGTGCTTCCCTTAGCACTTTGAATGACTGTATCAATGTCTGCTTCTTAAAAGGAAAACTGGAAGCAGGACCTTCATGCTTCTTTCCACCCCAAAGCCACCTCTAAGGAGTCCTTGATGGACCCTGGAAAAGGTGGTGATGTCTGGATCTGGCTTTGGACAGCGCTTCAGGTTCTAATGTCATTGAAAGTCCACAGACCCAAGAAGGACTCTGAAGGGCACAGGGAGCCACGGCCCTTGAAAGCAACAAGCCCTGCCCTGTGCAGATGATGGGGAGAAGACTTGGTCACCATCCAAGGCCCCCTATTGACTTCGGAGGCATAAACTATAGAGCTTTAAACATTTCTAGGCAAAAGGGTAAGGGTATGTTTGAGAGAATGGACATGGGCATGGGTTGGGGGGCGGATAGATGTGCAAAGTTGCCCCAGTCCTGAGGGCAGGTGTCTCCATCCTCAGACCTGCCTTGCCCTCTGAGCAGGGGCTGTGAACTGGGGAAGAACTATCTGAGTGTTGTCTGCGGGAGATGGGGAATGGAAGAGTAAGTAAGAATGAGATACCCTAGAGCCATTTCCCTGGAGACTCCCGAAATCCAGAGGCCCTCACCCGCAAAGGAAGCGATTGTGTGATGTTGGTCCTGAATCCATAGGCAGTTGACAAAGGAGCAAGTTCTAGCTCTCTGTCTATCTATTTGGGACCTTGGGTGGTCACTTAGCCTTGCCTTAGCCCCTCCTCCTGTAAAATGAAGCCAATACAACTATGTCACAGAGCTATTGTCAGTCTAATGAAGTAAGGCTTGGGATGTGTTCTGAGATCTACAATGTGATAAATTAATAGCAAGCATTTTACATACAATAATTGTACTTATGATTTAAAGACTCCTGGGATAGAACTGAACTAGGTTTTGTCTCGGGGGCTAGCTGCTGTGGTAGCGATGGTAGAATGAGTCCCATGAGGTTGGATGCCCCTTTCCAAACTGGCCTCTCTCCCTCATCCTTCCTCCATAGCCTGGATAAGATTAGCAGTAAAGGAGAGTGGTTGTATGGAAGCCAGAGACCTGCATTTGAATCCTGTCCCTGTCACTGACTAGCTTCATGGCCTCAGGTAAGAAATTAAAATTTTCTGTATCCATTTCCTTGTTTGTAAAATGGGGATGATATTGTTGCCTACCTTGTAGGATGTTGTAAACACTGAATGATTTAATGCACGTATTATTGTTAAAAATGATAGCTAACAAAGTGAGCACTCAGAAACTGTGAGCTGTGTTTATCAATCATGGTAATGTCATTCTGAATGGCCCAACTCCATTGACCTCTCTGCTCACTCAAAGAATACTGGGTCTGCTGGGTTTGGTGGTGCATGCCTGTAATCCCAGCTGCTCAGGAGACTGATGTGGGAAGATCACTTTAGGCCAGGAGTTCAAGACCAGCCAGGGCAACAGAGAACCCCATCTCTTAAAAAAGACACACAACACAACACACACGCACATGCACACGTGCACACACATACTATATATATATGTATATATACACATATATATGAATATATACATATATTCTTTGTGTGTGTGTGTACACACACACACACACACACACACAAAGAACACTGGGTCCTTTCCACCCTGACAGGTCAACCAGGAAGCCGGAAGAAAAAAAAAATTAGAAATCTCTGAAGAATGAAAATGTCTTTTGAGGGGAGAGGTTACACACCATGAGTAGTTATATGATTCACTAGGAATCCAGTAGATCCAAAATTGGGGCTGTTCCCTCATGGGCCGATTTGACTTCCTATAGAGCAAGGCCCTCAGGGAGGCACCACCTTAGTTCAGTAGCACCTGCTCTCTTCTTCAGTTTCTCCAATGCTACTGCCAGTGAGAATCATACACTTTAAGACTGGGAAGGACCCTACAACATCACTCAGGCCAATGAATAATGAGGTCCAGGGGAAAGACAGTTGACTGAGGGAGTTCTGTTCTTGAGAGGCAAAATCCACTACCTGCCTCCCAGAGCCAAATGCAGACAATGCAGCTCTGTGCTGCATAAGGGAGGACTGAGGATGTATTCCAGCAGTTCCGTGACACTCTTGGAGCATCTACCAACCTACCACAGTCCTGTGCCACTAAGAACCTCACGATTTAGTAGAGGGAGGCACACGGTGAACATCGTCTCAACACAGTGTGGTTAGAGCCATGTTTTGGGTATTCACGGGGTTGTGGGGAAGCAAAGGGCAAGGGTACCAAGCCAGTCCTGGGCTATGTGTGGAAGGTGCTCTCCAGGAGTTGGTGACACTTGAGCTAAGTTTGAAAGGAGGAAGAGAAGTAAATCTAGGAGAGAAAAATGAAAACACCCTCCAGGTAAGAGTAGAGAGAATGAACGAGCAGATCAGTGTGGATGGGGGCTAAGGTGCCAGAGAGAGGGGAGAGTGATGAGGCCAGAGAGACCAGGAGCCAGGGTGTAGGGCTTATGTTCCTGAATGGAACAGGACTTTAGCTTAGATAATGGGAGCCACCAGTAGTGTTTTCAGCAGAGGAACTGTGCAAATGTGCAGACACTTGGGGGCTGACTGGGAGAGGATGGATTGGAGTGGACAGACCTGGAAGATGTTCAACTGGCTTCCCTGAGTGACGCTTGGGTTTACCACTTCCTTAGTGAACAATAGGGCTTCCTAGAGACCGAGGGCAACAGGTTCACAATGACATTCCACATGTGCCACCAAATATCTACCCCTCACCCTGTGGTAACTGTCGTTAATTATCCGGGTATTTCCTCACCCCAACACAGCCCATGTACTCATGGGGGACACTTTACTGCACCCACTGGGGATGAGGCTTAGGCTCAAGTGAATGAGCACAACTGTATCCCTCTGGTCATAGTATTTGCTTTAAAAATGGTCAAGTGGCCAGGTGCAGTGGCTCATGCCTGTAATCCCAGCCCTTTTGGAGGCCTAGGCAGGTGGATCACCTGAGGTCAGAAGCTCAAGACCAGCCTGGCCAACATGACAAAACCCCGTCTCTACTAAAAATACAAAAATTAGCTGGGCATGATAGTGGGCACCTGTAATCCCAGCTACTCAGGAGGCCGAGGCAGGAGAATCTCTTGCACCCGGGAGGCGGAGGTTGCAGTGAGCTGAGATCATGCCACTGCACTCCAACTCCAGCCTGAGTGACAGAGTCTCAAAAAAACAGGCCGGGCGCGGTGGCTCAAGCCTGTAATCCCAGCACTTTGGGAGGCCGAGACGGGCGGATCACGAGGTCAGGAGATCAAGACCATCCTGGCTAACACAGTGAAACCCCGTCTCTACTAAAAAATACAAAAAAAAAAAAAAACTAGCCGGGCGTGGTGGCGGGCGCCTGTAGTCCCAGCTACTCGGGAGGCTGAGGCAGGAGAATGGCGTAGACCCGGGAGGCGGAGCTTGCAGTGAGCTGAGATCCGGTCACTGCACTCCAGCCTGGGCGACAGAGCGAGACTCCGTCTCAAAAACAACAACAACAACAACAACAACAAAACAAAAACAAAAAACAAAAAATGAGTGGTCAAGTGATTCCATTCAGGCCACTGAGACTCATGGCAACATTTTTCTGGGGGCTCTGGAAGGTGAAATGTGCAGATGTGAGGCCAGGAACTGCTGCAGCTATTTTCCATCATGAGGGAAGGCAGGCCTAGGACAAAGCTGGCCCATGGAAAGCAGAAAACATCAGAAAAATGGTTTGAGGCCCTGACGATGGGATGAATCAAATGGGATCAAAATGGGATCTCCCTCCCCACAGAACAGACCTCTGTACTTTTCAGTCACAGGAACCAATATACCCACTTTGTTTTCTAAAACTTTTTTTCTTGCTTGCAAAAGCTCAGAGCTCAGGGGCAATAATGTCTCACCTAGAGCACAGCAGTTGGAACTGACCAGTTCTAAACAGGTCAAAAGCAAAATCACAGGGTTTTCCTGACATTGTTTTAGAAAACTTAAAAGTTGTTTTTAATGAAAACCATTTTTCAAAGCTCTTTGCTCTGTGGGACTTGCCTCCCAAACCCACTTCCTTTCTGGGTCCCTCAAAGCAGTTGTGTGCTGCCACCTGCTGGCTGCAAAGCAGAATGGGCTCTAGAAAGCAGATGGCGCGCATTAATGCTGAAAAAGGCCTTAGAGGTCAGCGTGGGGAATACAATTAAGGGGAAATTCGTTCTCTGCTAACGTATATTGTTGAGCTGTTTGAATTTTAATTGGGAGTTTTATTTTAAAAAAGTAAAATAGGGACAGTCACTTTCACAAATATAATATTGCATATCTTGTGGCATTTGTTTATTATACTTGGTTATATTCATCAATACCTGACATTTCCTTGAAAAGCAACAACTACAACGACGACTACAAAAAAAGCCCTCCTTTCTCTCTCTGCACAAGCACATCTGGAAGCACACATGCACATGTTTTGCCTCTACTAACTCTGCCTGAAGCAGCAACCACCTCCCCTTAACTCCGTTTCTGGGGCAGCCAGACAGCCCATTTCTTACCTGTCAGATTTTCTAGGCAGAAGTCTGACCTTAGTCCAGTGTCTTTTTATTCAGGAAAAACTTACCAAGCTTTCCAAGTATTCTACTTAGAGTCTCTCTCCAGAATTCATGCAGGGCACTGCCACAGATCCCCTCCTGCCAACCCTGGGAGAGATGGGATTTAACAGCTTCTCACTTTAAAAATTCTCTTTGCAAATCCTCTTTGCCTTTTCCTAATGGTTCAGGAATTTAAAAGGTGTTTACCTTGTTCTTAATACTACTTTGAAATTTCTGCACAGTAGCCCCTTCGGAATTTAGCATTTATTGTATTCATGCCTCAACCAAAACTAAAATAGTAAAAATCCCGTCGAGTGCTGTTACAAATTCCCTCCTGGCCTCCATTTGAGGTGGACCTGCCCAGAGCCAGGGTAGCAGTAGCCTCAGTCTACCAGCAGGTGGCGCCCAAACAAGACTTACTGCCATTGCTCCATCTGGGGCTGAGCTTGGTGCCAGACCATCACCCCTCCACACAGAAGCCTCCCACCACTACAATCCCCCTTCAGTCTGCTAAGGTGTGACTTAGATGCTTCCTAGACTTTGGCTTCTGTTACCGGTAAGCCCTGACATACCTGCCCAGCTCCAGCGGGCCCCCTCCTCCAGGGATCTTTCCCTGTGTTGCCCCAAATTCAACCCAGCTGGGAGCTGACCTGGCTGCCCTCTTCCCTCCTGGATGTCCACAGCCGTGCTCCTCTCTGCATGACCATGCTCTCCCGAACCAGGCTTGAATTTTCCAGGTCTCTCTAGACACAGCATTGTGGACTGACAGCCCACCTCACAGAGTTCACCATATAGCCAGGCCGGCTTTCCCTGGCCCCTTTCTACCTAGTCCAGGAGCCTCTTATCCGCTGAGGCGGCGTTGAGGCTGCTCCCCCACGTCCACAGTACATGTGCATTTGTAGTCTGGAGCTGACAAGGCCAAATATGATCTGGTCCTGTTCTAACATCATCTCATCTGCCCGTCTCAGCCTTCATCTCCACTGTGCATGCTGGGAGAACCTCCAGTCTCTCGTAAAAGCCCACTCTGTCACTATTTCAATATTCTTCTATTTTAGCCCATTCAGCAGCCATGTGGTACCTGGCAGTTTCCTCCAGTCCAGTTCCCAGTGGAGTGTCTGTGCTAAGGTTTCTGAGGCCCGCCAAGCCCATGAAGGTACCCGGGCCCAGCCACAGCTGCCATCTCCCTCAGAGTCCACCTACATCGTGTGATATCACCTTCACTGAGCCACAGCTCTGGGCACCAAGGGCTCAATGACATTGGTGGGCCCCTCTTCCCTGTCCTGTGTGGCCAGAATGTCCTTCCCCGTTTTGTCCCTCTGTCATCCTTTAGGAATCAGCACTGATGGCCTTCTCTGTGAACTTGCTCCTGTATTTGGAACAGGAGACTCACCTGAACTGAAGGTGTGGTGCCTTCACCCAGGTCCTGCAGCTCCTCTGGCCCAGCCTCCTCAAGAGCTCCTGTCTCTCAAGCCCACATTGATCCCCTCTGAGCTGACTATACCAAGGCTCTTTGCATCCTTCTGCCCGTGGAGTTTAGAGTAAAGTGTACCTGGGCTCAAACCCTGGCTTCTCTACCTATTAACTCTGTGTGACTTTGGGGAAGTTACTAAACCTCTCTGAGCTTCTGCCCTCTTTGTAAAATGGGAGTTGATAATAGCATCTACCCCATAGGTTTGCTGTGAGGCTCCAGTGAAACTGACAGTACGCATAAAACAATTACTAAAGGCGTGGCAGAGATTTCACATTCCATAAAGGGCAGCTCTTGTTAACCGCAAAAACCAAGGCTGCTCCCAACATTGCTCTCATCAGAGTAGGAGGTGCCTTTGAAACAGGAGCTAACTTCCTCAACTTTATGTGCCCACCTAGGATGGTGCTTGATACACAATGGGGACTCAAATATCTATTGAGCTGAAATACTTGATAGCACTGTTTTTAACTGCACAATTCAGTGGCATTAAGTCCGCACACATTGTTGTACATCCATGTGGTATTTTTTAAAACATCCACAGCAGTCAGCGCAGGGGCAGGAATAGAAGCCGAATTGATATTGACTGAGTGGACATGGATAGAGAAGCCCTGCAGCAGCAGGCAGGCTTCATTCAAACAGGGACTGTGCCTGTCCCCCAGCACTCGGCACAGTTTCTGGACATGGCAGGTGCCCAATAAACGTGAAATGTGCCACAGCAGGAGTTGCACACTGGCAGGGAAGCGGGACGGGGCAGTGAGGCATGTTGTCTGGGGTCACACAAAGTTTTTACTTTTTAAAGTTTAAAAAAAAATTGTTTTGAATAAATTGCGCTCTCACACAAAAATCTATATTGTAGTTTCTCTTGAAGAACAGAAGGCTCTAGCAGCTTTGGGCCTGCATTTTTGGACAGCAGCACTCTGCCAGCACTGAGCGCCGGCTGCCCCTTTGGATGGGATGAATGGTCTCCAGGCCGCTGCTCTCACTGAAATGACTCCACTGCTCCCCTGAGCACTTGAGTTTCAGACCCCTGCCATAGAGTCCGATGAACAGCTGACTTCCTCAGCTGAACAGCTCAGAGCTCTTAGGAGGTCAACCAGCCACCAAGCGCCTCCACATCCTCATGTGTAGAATGGGAAAAATGGCAGTTTCCTTTCCGGTTTCTGTGGAGAGTGTTATGAGATCATGTATATCAAAGTATGTGAGAGGCTAGGTGCTGTGGCTCATGCCTGTAATCTTAGCACTTTGGGAGGTTGAGGCAGGAGGATCACTTGAGTCCAGGAGTTTGATACCAGCCTGTGCAACACAAAAAATTGTCTCTACAAAAAGTTAAAAAAAATAGTTAAAAGTTTTTAAAAAGTTTTTTTTTTAGTTAAAAAGTTAAAAAAAAAGTAAAAAAAAAAAAAAAATAGCCGAGTGTGATGGCATAAGCCTGTTGTCCCAACTCCTTGGGAGGCTGAGGCAAGAAGACCACTTGAGCTGGGAGCTGGAGGCTACAGTGAGCCCCACTGCACTGCAGACTCTGTCTCAAAAACAAAGGGGCAACACAGTGAGACTCTGATTCCACGGCGCACATCAGTGCATAACACACTGCGTATTTGCCACACCTTAAGCCAACTCCTGAGGGTGGGGTTTTTGGCATCAGAACACCACCAGTTCCCTCCCCTGCCTCCTTCTCTCACTCTCCCTGCCCTTCCATTCCCTTCCCAGGCTAAATTTCCATGGTACTTTTTCAGCCTCTGCTGTTAACACCATCCTTTCAAAATCTAAAGGAAATGAGGGCTCTTTCCCTTTAAGTCCTTTTTACAAACCCCTTTCTCTCAATTCACCTGAAAATTCAGGTCCACTGTGTTTCATTAGTAGCATCTTGATATCAAAAAAAGAATTCAAGACAAGAAATAAATAGAAAAGTAAGTCAGGTGATTCTGTTTTGAAATAAAACAAGTTTGTATAGTAACTGGTTCCAGATTGCCTTACAGTCTAGCTTGGCAGGTAGAGATTTATTCCTGATAGCGTACCACATGTCACACTTGCTCTTCTAAGACATTTGCTTTTATCTCCAGCAGTTCCTGATGGAATAGATACAAAGAAAAGACTAGAGCCTTGTTTAAGCAGGGACTAGCGTGTTTGCATCCTGACACCAGAGATCTGATCATCTGAGAGCTTCCAATCTTGGGCTTAACAGCTTTAAAGAAATCAAACATGTTAAAACAAAACAAAACAATAGAAAAACAAAAGCACAGAGAAGCAGTTGCACATATTGCAATCTTTTGTGTAAAAAGCGATAACATGCCCATGATACAAGAACCAGCTACCACCTAAAACAAGATGTGCGGTTTGCCTCTTCTAGAAGAAAACCAGGCCTCCAGAAATTGAATATTAGTTTCTGAGGAAAAGCAGAGGGTCCTTTGACAGCATTTCATTGTGACAATGAACTCAGAAACTCCTCTGAGACTCGTTTTGGCCAGGAGCGGCAGCCTTCTCCCAAGTCGGGCCCTTTGGTAGCAGCGCCTGCCCTGGGCCTTTCCTTCCCTTCCTGCCTCCTTCAGTCCGCTGCCGCGCGGTCCGGAGGGCACTCCCTGGCTTAGCAAATCTTAAGTACTGGAGGCTCTTTAGCAAGTGGCACAAACCCACTACAAACTGGCTTAAACAAAACAGCACAGCCCTAAGAAACTTAACAGCACTGATGCACAGACCTTCGCTCCAGACCTGTGGTTAATAGGAATCAGCTCCTGTCTCCTGATCTCAGTGTCTGTCAGCTCCATATCCCAGGAGAGAGACACTGCGTGCTCCAGCTTGGATCTCATGTCCCTCCTGCTGTAGTCAGCTAAGTCCAGGTAGGAGGGTCTCATAGACCCTTGAAACTCATCCTGGCTCTTGAAACTCATCCTGGAGTTGGGGAGGTGACCAAAGGAGCAGGTCACGGTTGGCCAGACACCCTAGGAGGAATCTGCCACTTCATACCACTTGGTTTTGATGAGTGGCTGTGGCAGTGTTACAGTAGGTAGCGAATCAGACATGAACAGGGCATGCCTCCCTACCCCACCAGGAGTTCCAGGCGACCATCAGGTGATGGTCAGGCAGTTGTTACACTGTCTCTCTAAAATAACTGTTGGTGGCAGCCGGCGCCAGGGCAAGGCAGTCCCCCTATAGAGAGAAAAAAAAACCTGAACGTAATCAGCAGTTTCCTGATAAGATCTCAGGAGTTGAGTGAGTGAACTCAAGTGTGCGCATTAAGCGGCGAAATAGTGGAGTTTAACCGGTATATGATCTCAGTGGCATTTGGCTGGTAAGGGAAAAACACCTCAAGTTGAGCATGCACACAACGCCAGTAAACACACTGCGCATGCTCCCCCCCCCCCCCCCCCCCGCCCCGGCGCTGGTAGACCACTGCGCATGCGGACAGACCACCCCAAAGGAGGAGTCAGGGGAGAAGGGAGGCAAGACTCCAGGGCCGGGCGCGGTGGCTCAAGCCTGTAATCCCAGCACTTTGGGAGGCCGAGACGGGCGGATCACGAGGTCAGGAGATCGAGACCATCCTGGCTAACACGGTGAAACCCTGTCTCTACTAAAAAAAAAAATAATAATAATAATAATAATAATACAAAAAATACAAAAAACTAGCCGGGCGAGGTGGCGGGCGCCTGTAGTCCCAGCTACTCGGGAGCCTGAGGCAGGAGAATGGCGTGAACCCTGGAGGCAGAGCTTGCAATGAGCTGAGATCCGGCCACTGCACTCTAGCCTGGGCGACAGAGCGAGACTCCGTCTCAAAAAAAAAAAAAAAAAAAAAAAGACTCCAGAAGCCTGCCAGCATATAAAATCCCAAGTTAAAAGATCAAATTGCACACTTGTCTTTCAAGTCGCCCGGTTGGCCCTCTTCCAAGTATACTTCTCTTCCTTTCCTTCCTGCTCTAAAGCTTTTTGTTTTGTTTTATTTTGTTTTGAGGCAGAGTTTCGCTCTTGTTGCCCAGGCTAGAGTGCAATGGCGCGATCTTGGCTCACCGCAACTTCCGTCTCCCGGGTTCAAGAGATTCTCCTGCCTCAGCCTCCGGAGTAGCTGGAATTACAGGCCTGTGCCACCCCGTCCGGCTAATTTTGTATTTTTAGTAGAGATGGGGTTTCTCCATGTTGGTCAGACTGGTCTCGAACTCCCAACCTCAGGTGTTCCACCACCCGCCTCGGCCTCCCAAAGGGCTGGGATTGCAGGCGTGAACTACTAGTAGCACCCGGCCTCTAAAACTTTTTAATAAGCTTTCACTCCTGCTCAAATACTTGCCTCAGTCTCTCCTTCTGCCTCATGCCCCTCGGTCAAATTCTTTCTTCTATGGAGGCAAGAATTGAGGTTGCTGCAGAGCCATAAGGATTCACCACCAGTAACAGCAGGGGTGGGACTTCTGTGTCGACTTACTCCCAGCATAGAAGCATTATTTATAGGGGGATGAGAGATCACATGGCAAACTTAGGAGCTGTGGTTCAGGGAGCTTGTATTAGGAGTTTTCTATGGCTGTTATAACAAATTACTATAAACTTAGTGGCTTAAAACAACACAAATGTATGATCTTACAGTTCTGTAGTTCAGACATCCAACACAGGCCACTGAACTAGGAACACGGCATCTGATTCCTTTCTGGGGGCTTCAGGGGAGAACCTGCTTCCTTGCCTTTTCTAGCCTCTGAGGCTACCAGCATTTCTTGGCTCCCGGCACCCTCCTCCATCTTCAAAGCTGGCAATGTTGCATTTCTCTGACCAGTCCATTGTCACCACTCTCTCCCTGACTGCAGATGGGAAAGATTCTCCACTTTTAAGGACTCAAGTGACTAAATTAGGCCCCTCCAAGATAATTCAGAATAATTTTCCCATCTCAAAGTTATTAACTTTAATCCTCTGCAAAGTCCCTTGTTAGGAGTTGAATCATGTCCCCCAGCAATTCATATATTGATGTCTTAACCCCCAGAATGGGACTGTATTTGGAAACAGGGTTGCTGCCATTGTAATTAGTTATGTTGAGATCTTACGGTAAGCCCTAATCCAAAATGAGGCATCCTTATAAAAAGGGGAAACTTGGACCCGCACCTATACAAAGAGGAAAGATGAGATAAAGAGATACAGGTTGAAGACGGCCATCTCCAAGGCAAGGAGAGAGGCCTGGAACTGATCTTTTATTCACAGCCCTCAGGAGGAACTTACTTGCTTTCTTACTTCTAGCATCTAGAACAGTGCCACAATACATTTCTGTCATTTAAGCCACCTAGTTTGTGGTAGTTTGTTACAGTATCCCTAGCAAACTAATGCATGTCTTTTGCCACGTAAGGTAACATATTCACAGATTCTGAGGATTCAGACATCGGAATCTTTGCGGGGACAGGGCCATTATTCTGCCTACCACAGGATTAGACAGCAGATCCTGGCCAAATGACTTTCACTTGACCTTGTCGTGGGACTGTGGTCGGTAGCCCCCTACCGTAAATGAAATAATGTCCTAGATCACAGGCCTGTTGCTCGCAAACACCCTACCAGCACGAGAGTAGACTCAAAACATCAGTCTTCGCATGGACACCGTCTAGCTCCAGGCTCACTGGTTCTTATATACGACAGTGGAAGGTGTTGGTATTTTCTGCTATTTTTGAGAGGAAAGATTGTGTTCCCAGAATCGACTGAACTGGACATCGTTGGCTACTTTTGTACAACAAATGAAAACATGTATTTTGTGTTATTCTTTGTGATGGTTAATACTGAGTGTCAACTCGATTGAAAGATACAAAGTATTGATCCTGGGAGTGTCTGTGAGGGTATTGCCAAAAGAGATTAACATTTGAGTCAGTGGGCTGGGGAAAGCAGATCCACCCTTAATCTGGTGGGCACAATCTAATCAGCCTCCAGTATAAAGCAGGCAGAAAAACGTGGAAAGAGAGACTGGCCTAGCTTCCCTCCCTACATCTTTCTCCCATGCTGGATACTTCCTGCCCTCAAACATCAGACTGCAAGTTCTTCAGTTTTGGGACTCGGACTGGCTCTCTTTTCTCCTCAAACTTGCAGACAGCCTATTATGGGACCTTGTGATCATGGAAGTTAATACTTAATAAACTCCCCTTTGTATATATACATCCTATTAGTTCTGTCCCTCTAAGAGATCCCTGACTAATACACCCTCCGATGTGAGTTCACTGTAGGTTGCTTCCCTTACGCTATAGTGAGCAAGCATCGCTCCCAGACCTTCCACCCAGCTCCACCACCCACACAGGAACCAGGCCAGCTTGGCACAGACCGTCTCCCCTGCCAGTTGGAATAGCCCAGATGCCAGATAGCAGAAATTGAAGTAGAGTCCTAGATGGAGAGACATGAACAACAACATTGGAAAGTAAATCTGTGACTGATAATAAAATAACGGGTTCATGCTAACTACAAAAAAGTATTCACCTTGCTCCATGTCCCCCACCACTGCCCTAATCATGTCCTTATTCTCTTTGATTTGGACCATGCAACACTCTTCTAGGTGGTTCCATATCCTCAATCTCTTTCCTTCCATTTTTCATCCTTGATCTGTTCTTGTAATCAGGAAAAAGAAGAGTAAAAAAACACACAGAAATCTGATAGTGTCATTCACCTGCTCAGGCCTTAAAGCATCCAGTGGCTCCCCCTTGCATAAAGTGCAAGTTTCTCACCATGGCATTTGAAGTCCATCCCACATGGGCCCAGCCTGCTTTTCCAACCTCACTGCTCACTGCTCCACACACCAGGGAATCTATGACAGTTTTCCCCAAAGTAGGTCCTTCAGCACCAGAATTAGCATCACCCAGGGTTCTTGTAAAAAAATGTCAGTCCCTCTGAATCAGAATCAGCAAGTACAGGAAACCATTTCTGTGCTCACTACAACTGAGGTCACTCACCTAGAGCCACCATGTTCTTTCCCCCTGTGTCTCCCTAGCCATTCCCCCTTCTTGACTGCCTCCTTTTGAAGCATTGTTCATGTAGCCTCTTTTCTTTCTCATAAGCCACATAAGTTATTCCTCTACCCCAATTTCCTTAGCACTTTATGCAGACCCTCATAATACGTTTTGTTTTACAGATGTTTGCTACAGATCTGTCTTTCCTGTTGAGTTCTGAATTCCTTGTCATTAGGAACCAGGTCTTATTCATACTTTTACCTGTAAGTAACTCTACAATTTCTCTGTTCCTACAGTGGGAATGTGTATTGAACATGTTTTCCTTTTCCCTGGCCCCCTAATGTGCTTAGGGTAAAATATCCAACTCAAGTATAACAATTAGGAAGGCCTGCATGGGCTGTGTATCTGTGTCCTCTTTTCCCTCTGGACTTGACCTATTTTAATTTATATTTCCCTTGCCCTGAGTTTTAAAAACCTGCATTTGGATGTTTTATTTTATATGTTTCTGCTACAAGCTGCCTCACATCCTTTCTGGAACAAGGTGGGAGAGAAATAAATTATTCATCTCTGTATTTCTACCAACCTGGACAGCATCTGGCAGATAGAAAATACTCAATAACTGTTTGTTAAATGTAATCAAAGGAATAAAGTTACGTAGATTCTGTGACAGCTATTTGAATTGTCGCTTAGACTTTCTGCTGATTTTTATCATAGTGTTCAAGAGTTAAAAATACTGAAAGGATACCTGGTGGATAAGTGCCTGTTTCTGTATTAGGTTGGTGCAAAATGTATTTGATTGCAGCAACTCAATTATTGCAGTTTTCCACCTTGATCCAAATGTAACCCATTTGAGAACTCGGACCACTCATCAACTCTGTACTGTGTGATTAATCTTAAAAGATGATGACTAGGTAGCCGGGAAATGAGAAAGGGGGCCAGGACAATGCAGCTCCATAAACAGGGAAGAGAGGCATTCACATGGGATTACATGAGGACAGAGCTGAGGATGGGACACAGGATGTTAAGGACAAGACCTCAGAGATGGGGAAGCACACCAGAAATGGCAATAGACCAAGGGTGAGGAGCCCACGGGCAGAAGCAAGACTTCTGTTTCCTAAAGACAAACCATCGCTATGTCCCCGTGTGCTGCTGGAAAGATGAGTGTGTTTAAGCACACAGTTAAAGATGTCAATATCAAATCTCTGCATAATAAAACTATGAAGAGATAAGAGGAAAATCTTCAGAACAAAAAACAATCTCACTTTTTATACTCATTTTTCTTCAATTTACAACTAATGTTTCCTTAAGAAAAGCCATCTTTTCCATCCCTATGTATTATATCTGAAAAAATAACAGCAGCACCCACATCTCTTTAAATTGGAGATTTTTTTCCCTTGAAAACACATGAGCATGTGTAGTCTTGACTTTCAGTTGTCACCTCAACTTTCGAAACAAGTCCCTCACGCTTCCAGTTAGCTATTTTCAAAACATCATTCAATTGGAATTTTTTTTTTCTTTGAAGAAAATAAAGGTATGCTAACCTATTGATTGCTACACATAACCAACTACATGTAAACCCACGTTTAATTTAAATTTGCTCCAGATATATTTGTTTCAATCAAAAACATCAATTCAATGTGTTGATTTTAATCATGTTTTTCTTCACGAAAACTTAGGGAATCTGAGTGAATTCTTTGAATGACATAAAAGAAAGGTGTTACTATTAAAAATACTAAAATGGAGAGTTTGTAGGAATGAATTTGGTTACATTGTCACCATGTGAAAACATACATATGTAAGATTAAAGGACTGGCCCATCATAATAAAGTATGGCTCTTTCTCCCAAAATGATTTGAACAGAGAAACTGTGAGTTAAGGTTTGGGATACATGGTTTTTTATGTTGTCTTGGCCCAATGAGCTACTTGCTCTGCCTGAGAGTTTGGTCTGGGCCTCAGAGGATGGAGTGTTAATGACAAGGCAGTCACCTTATCAGCCCAGACAAGGAGGCCTAGTTAACCTATGATCTGAGGGTCCAGTGCCTGGGTATGTCAGACCAGGGCTGGGGTCAGGGATCATGTGCCGGTCCCTCTATGGCAGGGACCTCCTGCTCAGCTGAAGCTAAGCTGAGAGTCAGGTAAGTCTCTCATTTGTCACCCCCAGCCCTAACTGATGGCACCAATACTCTCAACTTGTAGGCATAGCCCTCTCGCATTCTGAGCCTGGGAGTCATACCATGTGTATGGCTGAAACAGTAAACTCAAAGGGACTCGATGCTTGGCATGAGATTAGTCAGGTTGCTATAAGCCTGGGAATGGGCTTAGGGACATCCTGGAAGCGTCTCTGCACCCATCAGGCTGTCTGGGCACTTCCTTGAACCCTTCTGCAGTCCCCCAATTCCCAGAATATATAACTGCTCATAGCTGCTGCTATTTCCTCTGCAACACTCCAGTTTCCCTTCTGAGACCTCAGCACCCTTAATGGAAGTCTTGATACATCATCAAACTCTCTGCACCCATCAGGCTGCCTGGGCACTTCCTTGAACCCTCCTGCAGTCCCCCAATTCCCAGAATATGTAACTGCTCATAGCTGCTGCTATTTCCTCTGTAGCATTCCAGTTTCCCTTCTGAGACCTCAGCCCCCTTAATGGAAGTCTTGATACCTCATCAAACTTTGGTCAGTTCCATCCCAGAAGCTGTATCCTGACTTGTTAAACAGAGGCACAATCCCCACCCCACATTCCTACTGGTAGCCTACCTGGTTCATCCTCCCTCCAGTCCTAGTCCCTAATAACCCCCTTTCTATGCTCCTTTATGCCTCATGACTACTGCTGCTGTGATGTCAAATCACAATAATACAAGCTGACATGACTTCAGCCCTTGCCGTGCACCAGGCTAAGTGCTAAGAACTTAACATACAGTATCTCAGGTCATTCTCCCTACAACAGGATGAGATAGATATATATACTGTCTTAATTTTACAAAGTAAACTAAGGCTGAAAGAAGTTAAGTCGCTTACTTACGGGAACAACACTCATAAATGATAGGGCCAGGATTCAAACCTAGGACTGAAGAAGGCCAAAATCACCCTATTTCTCCCTTACAATGAATGAGAAACAAAGAGATCATGGGAGTCATCTAGAATCTTAAGGATATTACATTGCAATTGGTTGGTTTATTGGCATGTCATGAGTACCACTCCAAATCCCTTCACCCCTACCTCTTCTTCCAGCCATGGAAAATGCAACTGGTTCTGTGCAGGCTTCAGTTTGCCTCATGCACAAGTAAGCAGGCAGTGCCTTTCCTCATCCTGTGTCTCCCATCCTCTCACTTCTTGCCCTGTGACTTCTCTGATGTCACACCGTGGGACACCACAGCACAACATTTCTACAGGACAACTTAAAACATAGGGAGTTAACCTCCTGGGGCCGCTCTTGACCAGTGGCAGATGAGAGCTAATAAATACATGTTTTACTCTTCCATTCCCACAATGGATATTCTGAAATACATCTCATCTGTCTTCACAGAAACTTCCACTGAGTCGAGCTCTAGTTGCCTATGGCTGTAACCAACCCAACAATACATCCTTATATTGGCTCTCATTCCCCATCCCTGCGCCCCTGGGACCACATCTCAAGTTACCTACCTGTACATAATCCTTTGTCTCAGGCTCTGCTTTCGGGGGAGCCCAGGCAGGTGAACAGAGAAATGCCCATTTCTCAAGAAAACTGGTCCATTAACTTACATAATGCCTACATAATGCTTTCTCCTAGTTACCACAGAGATTTTTCTCTGTTTCTGTTCAATATTTTTCATCGTGGGATCCCAGGCCCCCTTTCTCTTTCCAAAGTCACTACTGATTAAAGTGTCCTGAAGAAGATCTGACTGTGGCAGAGAAGACAGTCAACATCTCCAAGCCAAAGGCTTAGTGAGGGCAGGTCTTCCACAACACAGATGAAGATGTGAATTTAAACCGAAGATAAAAACTTTTCCTGCTAGAAAGATAGAATAATTATTTTTGGAAAGAAGCCTCTCTCAGGACTGACAAAACACACAAAGAATATTGCTCATCACCTAAATGCAGGCATCTGGGCTGGGACTGCAAGTCTGTTTCTAATCTGCTCCCACCAGGCTTCCCAGCATTTCTCTCCTTGTGGCAGACAGAGTTCCAGCCTCTTTGTTTCCTTAAACCATTGTTACTTTTAATCAATATAGTTGCTTCTTCTTTCCACATATATTCTCAATGGGGAGGTCAGTGTCATCACTCTCAGCCTGAAGATGGGCCTAGGGAAATCAGGAAGATGAAATGGATCAAGAGAATCCCCATGGCAGCCATACTTTCCATCTTATCTCAGCAGCTGAGGTGCGCACTGAACATTCCTGAGTGCCCTACTTGAATTCCTCCATCTACTTGAGCACAGGCAAAACCAAGGAGTGTGCCAGCCTCTTTTCCAGCCCTGAAATGAAATTTATTCATTTTTTTCCAGATATTTATTTATTCTTATGTATTGTGAGACAGAGTCTCACTCTGTCACCAAGGCTGGACTGCAGTGGCACAACCTCGGCTCACTGCAACCTCTGTCCACCGGATTCAAGTGATTTTCCCGCCTCAGCCTCCCAAGTAGCTGGGATTACAGGTACCTGCCACCATGCCTGGCTAATTTTTATATTTTTAGTAGAGACAGAGTTTCACCGTGTTGGCCAGGCTGGTCTCAAACTCCCTGACCTCAGGTGATCCACCCATCTTGGCCTCCCAAAGCACTGGGATTACAGGCAGATATTTATTTAAAGTTAATTTTACATGAAGCCTTTCTGCTAAAATAGGCCTTTTACCCTTTTAGTTATTTTCATACTGGTGACCCATTTTTTGCTTTTGGATGCAACAGTTTCTTTTCTAAGAAACCTAGAATTTAGTAAAATCGTAGCACCCATGTCACATAATACATTACACTAGGAAATGACAGTTCCTCTTTTTGTGACTCTAGTAATGATCAAATGATTGCCTACAAGTACCCGAAACCATTGTAGCCACAGTCATCTCAATGGCCACTGCATTGCAGGGCTGTGTCCCAAGACTTCAGACCTCTAGGGCTTTTGGAGCTGTTATGAGAGAACTCAAATCCAAGCATAATTTGTAGTCTTAAATACCTAGTACCTATTGTATACATATTTATGACCATTTAAGTGTTTTCAGAAGCTGTTGTGAACAATACAATGCAAACCTATGCATTTGTTTTAGCTCATTAGAAACTACAGTGGTGGTAGGAGGTAGTATAAATATATTTTAACTATTAAAATGAGGTCCTAGTGCCCCCAAAAGATTAGAGTAATTGGCGTCATGGAAAGCATACTCAAGACAAGAATCAGAAGACTTAGGCCCATATTCTAAACTCAGTTGTTGATGCGTTCTGAAACCTTAGGCAAGACACTGGTCTTGGTAAACCTCAGTTTCTTCCTCCACAAGAAGATAATCACAGCCACATCACAGAACTTTTATAAGAAACATAATCTGGGCCAGGTGCGGTGGCTCATGCCTGTAATCCAGCATTTGGGAGGCCAAGGCAGGAGGATCTCTTGGGGCCAGGAGTTTGAGGCCAGTGTGGACAACATAATGAGACCACACCTCTACATAAAGTTTTAAAAAGTTAGCCAGATGTGGTGGAACTGAAGGGAAAAACAGACACAAATACAATAATGGAGGACTTCAACATCCCACTTTCCACAATGGATAGATCATCCAGATAGAAAATCATTAAGGAAACAGTGGACTTCAAATGGACCTAAGACATACGGAACATTCCATCAAACAACAGCAGAATACACATTCTTCACAAATACACAAACATTCTCCAGGATACATCATATGTTAGGCCACAAAACAAGTGTTATCAAGTTTAAGAATACTGAAATCATATCAAGCATCTTTGCTGATCACAATGGTATGAAATAAGAAAATATGAGAAAAACTGGAAAATTAACAAATATGTAGAAATTAAACAAATACTCCTTAACAATCAACAAGTCAAACAAAAACTTAAAAGGAAAATAAAAAATAATCTTGAGGCAAATGGAAATGGAAACACAAAATGCCAAAATGTGTGGAATGCAGCAAAAATAATTCTAAGAGGGAAGTTTATAGTGATAAACACCCACACTGTAAAACAAGAAAAAACTCAAATAAACAACGTAACATTATACCTCAAGAAAACAGAAGAAGAAGAACAAACCAGGCCCAAAGTTAGCAGAAGGAATGAAATAATAAAGGTCAGAAGAGAAGTAAGTGAAATAGACTAGCAATACAATTTTAAAAACCAATGAAACTAAGCATTTTTAGGAAAGATAAATAAAATAGACAAACCTTAAACTAAACAAATACAAAAATCAAATAAATAAAATTACGAACAAAAGAGGAGACATAAAACTGATACCAAAGAAATATAAAGATTTATGGGAGACTATTATGAAAATTTAATATGCCAACAAATTGGATAACCTAAAAGAAACAGATAAACTCCTAGAAACATATAGGCATACCTCATTATATTGCACTTTGCTTGAAGGTTTGTGGCAATTCTATGTTGAGGAAGTCTATTGTTGCCATTTTTTCAATAACCTGTGCTCACTATGTGTCTCTGTGTCACGTGTTGGCAATTATCACACTATTTCAAACTTTTCATTAATGCCATATTTATTATGGTGATCTGTGATCAGTGATCTCTGATGTTACTATTATCACTGTTTTGGGTTACAACTAACTGTACCTATATTTAATTTGATTAAGATGGCAAATTTAATCAATCAATGTTGTGTGTATCTGACTGCTCCACAGACCAGTTTTTCCTTCATCTGTCTCTCTCTCTTTGGGCCTCTGTATTCCCTGAGACACAATTATATTGGAATTAGGCCAATTTAAAAACCTACAATGGCCTCTAAGTGTTCAAGTGAAAGAGTCATATGTCTCTCATTTTATTTTATTTTATTTTATTTTTTTTTGAGACGCAGTCTCTCTCTCTCACCCAGGCTGGAGTGCAGTGGCTGGATCTCAGCTCACTGCAAGCTCCGCCTCCCAGGTTTATGCCATTCTCCTGCCTCAGCCTCCCGAGTAGCTGGGACTACAGGCGCCCGCCACCTTGCCCGGCTAGTTTTTTGTATTTTTTAGTAGAGACGGGGTTTCACGGTGTTAGCCAGGATGGTCTCGATCTCCTGACCTCGTGATCCGCCCGTCTCGGCCTCCCAAAGTGCTGGGATTACAGGCTTGAGCCACCACGCCCGGCCTCATTTTATTTCAAAAGCCAGAAATGATTAAACTCAGTGAGAAGGCATGCCAAAAGCCAAGATAGGTTGAAAGATAGGCCTCCTGCACAGAACAGTTAGCCAAGTTGTGAATGCAAAGGGAAAGTTCTTGAAGGAAATTAGAACAATGATCTTGTTCCTGATCTTAGAGGAAAAGCTTTCAGTGTTCATCATTGAGTATCATGATGGCTGTGGGTTTCTCATATATGAATAGGAGGGGCTTGGAGCAAGACGGCTGAATAGAAGCCTTTATCAATCATCCCCCACACAGGAACACCAAATTTAACAACAGTCTATACAAAAAAAGCACCTTCATAAGAACCGAAAATCAGATGAGCAATTACAGTACCTGGTCTTAAACTTCTTTCTTATCTCTGAAAGAAGCTCTGAAGAGAGTGGGAAAGACAGTCCTGTCCAGGCATGGTGGCTCAAGCCCATAATCCTAGCATTTTGGGAATATGAGGAGGGTGGATCACTTGAAGTCTGAAGTTCGACACCAGCCTGGCCAACATGGTAAAACCCCATCTCTACTACACACACACACACACACACACACACACACACACACACACACAAAGTCAGCCAGGCGTGGTGGCAGGCGCCTGTAATCCCAGCTGCTTGGGAGGCTGAGGCAGGAGAACTGCTTGAACTTGGGAGGCGGAAGTTTCGGTGAGCTGAGATCACGCCACTGCACTCCAGCCTGGACGAGAGTGCGACTCTGTCTCGAAAAAAAAAGACAGTCTTTAATTGCCATACCTGTCCCACCTCCATGGCAGTGGCCAGGTGACATGGAGAATCTCTGAGTTTGGGGAAGGGAGAGCACAATGATTGTGGGACACTGCACTGAACTCAGTGCTGCCCTGTCAGAGTGAAAAGCAAAACCGGGCTTAACACAGTTGACACCCACTCACAGAGGGAGCATTTAGAACAGCCCTAACTAGAGAGAAATCGCCCATCCCAGCAGTCAAAACTGAAGTTTTGGCAAGCCTCACTACCATCGGCTAAACAAACTTGAATACATTTCAGGATCCTAAATAAACTTGAAAGGCTGTCTAGGCGCAAAAACTGCAATTTCTAGGCAATTCCTAGTGCTATACTGGGCTTAAAGTCAGTAGATTGAGGGGCACGTGACCTAGTAAGACACCAGCTGGGGCAGCTAAGGAAGTGCTTGTGCCACCCCTCCCCCAACCACAGGGAGCACAGCTTGCAACAACAAAAATGACTCCTTCCTTCTGCTTGAGGAGAGAGGAGAGGTGAGAAAACCTAGAGAAATGCAAGATAATGCAGAGGAGGAATTCAGAATTTTATCAAATAAATTTAACAAACAGATTGAAATAATTAAAAGAATCAAGCAGAAATTCTGAAGTTGAAAAATGATGCATACTGAAGAATGCATCAGAGTCTCTTAATAGCAGAATTGATCAAGCAAAAGAATTAGTGAGCTTTCAAACAAGCTATTTGAAAATACACAATCACAGCAGACAAAAGAAAAAATAATAAAAAAGAATGAAGCATGCCTTCAAGATCTAGAAAATAGCCTTACAAGGGCAAATCTAAGAGTTACTGGCCTTAAAAAGGAGGTGGAGAAACAGATACGGGTAAAAAGTGTGTTCAAATGGATAATAAGAGAGAACTTCCCAAACCAAGAGAAAGATACCAAATTCGAGTAAAAGAAGGTTATAGAACACCAAGCAAACTTAACCAAAAGAAAACTACCTTAAGGCATTAAATAATCAAACTCCCAAAGGTAAAGGATAAAGAAAAGATCCTAAAAGCCACAAGAAAAAAAACAACAATACAATGGAGCTCCAAAACATCTGGCAGCAGACTTTTCAGTGGAAACTGTACAGGCCCAGGAGACAGTGACGTGACAAAATGTTGAAGAAAAAGAACTTTTACCCTAGAATAGCAGGTGAAAATATCCTTTAAACATGAAGGAGAAAAAAAGACTTTCCCAGACAAACACAAGCTGAGGGATTTCATCAACACTAGACCTGTCCAACAAGAAATGCTAAAGGGGGCCGGGCACGGTGGCTCATGCTTATCATCCCAGCACTTTGGGAGGCTGAGGCGCGCGGATCACAAGGTCAGGAGATTTAGACCATCCTGGCTAAGATGGTGAAATCTCATCTCTACTAAAAATACAAAAAAAAAAAAAAAAAAAAAAAAAAATCAGCCGGGTATGGTGGCGGGGAGGCTGAGGCAAGAGAATGGTGTAAACCTGGGAGGCAGAGCTTGCAGTGAGCCAAGATCGCGCCACTGCACTCCAGCCTGGGCAACAAAGCGAGACTCCATCTAAAAAAAAAAAGAAAAGAAAAGGAATGCTAAAGGGAGTTCTTCAATCAGAAAGAAAGAAAAAAATGTTAATGAGCAATAAGAAGTCATCTGAAGGTATAAAACTCACCGGTAATAGTAAGTACACAGGAAAACATGAATATTTTAACACTATACTTTTAGTGTGTAAACTACTCTTAAGTAGAAAGACTAAAAGATAAACCAATCAAAATAATAACTACAACAACTTTTCAAGACATAGATAGTACAATAAGATATAAATAGAAACCACAAAAAGTTAAAAAGCAAGAGGACAAAGTTAAAGTGTAGAGTTTTTATTAGTTTTCTTTTTGCTTGCTTGTTTATGCAACCTGTGTTGTCATCAGATTAAAATAATGGGTTACATCGTATTTGGAAGCCTCATAGTAACCTCAAATCAAAAAATATATGACAAGCCGGATGTGGTGGCTCATGCCTGTAATCCCAGCACTTTGGGAGGCCAAGGCAGGCAGATCATTTGGGGTCAGCAGTTCAAGACCAGCCTGGCAAACATGGTGAAACCCCGTCTCTACTAAAAATACAAAAATTAGCCAGGCATGGTGGCGGGCACCTGTAATCCCAGCTACTCAGAAGGCTGAAGCAGGAGAACTGCTTGAACCTGGGAGGCAGAGGATGCAGTGAGTCGAGATTGTGCCACTGCACTCCAGGCTGGGTGACAGAGTAAGACTTCATCTCAAAAAAACAAAAACAAAAAATATGACAGATACACAACAAGTAAAAAGCAAAAATTAAATCATACCACCAGAGAAAAATCATCTTCAACTAAAGGAACACAGAAAGGAAGGGAAAAAGGAAGAGAAGACCAGAAAACAAATAACAAAATGGCAGGAATAAGTCCTTATTTACCAATAATAACGTTGATGTAAATGGACTTTTATCCATTTAGAGTGGGTGAGTGGATAAAAACAAAAGAAGGCCCAATGATCTCCTGCCTACAAGAAACACACTTCACCTATAAAGACACACATAGACTGAAAATAAAGGGCTGGAGAAGGTACTTCATGCAAATGGAAACCAAAAAAAAAAAAAAAAAAAAAAGGCAGCAGAAGTTGTTATACTTATGTCAGACAAAATCGATTTCAAGACAACTATAAAAAGAAACAAAGAAGGTTATTACATAATTATAAAAGCGTTAGTCCAGCAAAAGGATATAATAATTTAAAATATATATATACCCAGTACTGGAGCACCCAGATATATAAAGCAAATGTTATTAGAGCTAAAGAGAGAGATAGACCCCAATACAATAACAGCTGGAGAATTTAACAGCCCACTTTCAGCATTGAACAGATCTTCCAGACAGAAAATCATCAAAGAAACATTGGGCTTAACCTGCACTATAGACCAAATGGACCTAATAGATATTTACAGAACATTTCATCCAATGGCTACAGAATACACAATCTTCTCCTCAGCACATGGATCATTCTCAAGGACAGACCATATGGTAGGTCACAAAACAAATCTTAAAACATTCAAAAATTTTTAATAATATCAAACATCTTCTCTGACTACAATGGAATAAAACTAGAAATCAATAGCAAGAGGAATTGTGGAAACTATACAAACGTGGAAATTAAACAATATGCTCATGAATGACCAGTGGGTCAATGAAGAAATTAGAAGGAAATTAAAAATTTTATTGTAACAAATGATAATGGTAACATGACATATCAAACGTATGGGATATAGCAAAAGCAGTACTAAAAGGAAAGTTTATAGCAATAAGTGCCTACATCAAAAAAAGAAGAAAATCTTCATATAAATAAACTACCAATACATCTTAAATAACTAGAAAAGCAAGAGCAAACCAAATTCAAAATCAGCTGAAGAAAAGAAATAATAAAGATCAGAGCAGAAATAAATTAAATGAAGAAAACAAGCTGGACGCTGTGGCTCACGCTTATAATCCCAGCACTTGGGAGGCCGAGGCAGGCAGATAATGAGGTCAGGAGTTTGAGACCAACCTGGCCAATATAGTGAAACCTCGTCTCTACTAAAAAGACAAAAATTAGCCGGGCATGGTGGCGCATGCCTGTAGTCCCAGTAACTAGGGTGGCTGAGGCAGAAGAATTGCTTGAACCCAGGAGGCGGGGGTTGCAGTGAGCTGAGATTGCACCACTGCACTCCATCCAGGACAACAGAGTGAGGCTCAGTCTCAAAAAACAATAAAACACAAGAAACAAAAACCAACAAAAACACTTGATGGTCTTAGGTTTAAGAAATATTTCTTAAGTATGACTCAAACAGCATAACATATAAAGAAAAATTGGCCAGGCACAGTGGCTCATGCCAGTAATCCCAGCACTTTGGGAGGCCAAGGTGGGCAGATCATGAAGTCAAGAGATAGAGACAATCTGGGCCAACATGGTGAAATCCCATCTCTACTAAAAATACAAAAATTAGCTGGACATGGTGGTGCGCACCTATAGTCCCAGCTACTCGGGAGGCTGAGGCAGGAGAATCACTTGAACCCGGGAGGCATAGGTTGCATGGAGCCGAGGTCATGCCACTACACTCCAGCCTGGCAACAAAGCGAGACTCCATCTCAAAAAAAAGGAAAAGAAAAGAAAAATTTAAAAATTGGACTTCACCAAGAGTAAACACATTAGCTCCTTTAAGGCACTATTAAGAAAATAAAGGCCGGGCGCGGTGGCTCAAGCCTGTAATCCCAGCACTTTGGGAGGCTGAGACGGGCGGATCACGAGGTCAGGAGATCGAGACCATCCTGGCTAACACGGTGAAACCCTGTCTCTACTAAAAAATACAAAAAACTAGCCGGGCGAGGTGGCAGGCGCCTGTAGTCCCAGCTACTGGGGAGGCTGAGGCAGGAGAATGGCATAAACCCGGGAGGCGGAGCTTGCAGTGAGCTGAGATCTGGCCACTGCACTCCAGCCTGGGCGACAGAGCGAGACTCCGTCTGAAAAAAAAAAAAAAAAAAAAAAAAAGAGAGAAGAAAAAGGCAAGTCATAGACTGGGAGAAAATATTTTGAAAGCATACATCCAACAAAAGACATATCTATTAGGTGAGTACAAAAGTAATTGTGGTTTTTGCACTGTTGGAATTTGCCATTTGATACTGGAATACATTCTTAAACAAATGTGGTTATGTTATACATCATTTTAATGTGCATTTTTCACTTTATGTTTTTTGCTAATAACTTATCACTTGCTGTTCATTTTATGTTTATTTTAGACTATGGAAATGATATTATTCAAGTTCAAAATGGGTCGTAAAGCAGCAGAGACAATTTGCAACATCAACTTTGCAATTGGCCCAGGAGCTGCTAACCAACATACAGTATGCAGTGGTGGCTTGAGAAGTTTTGCAAAGGAGAGGAGAAGCTTGAAGATGAGGAGCGCAGTGGCCAGCTATCAGAAGTTGACAACGACCAACTGACAGCAATCATCTAAGCTGATCCTCTTACAACTACACAAGAAGTTGCTGAAGAACTCAGTGTTGATCATTCTATGGTCATTCAGCATTTGAAGCAAACTGAAAAGGTGAAAAAGCTCCGTAAGTGGGTGCCTCACGAGCTGAGTGAAAATCAAAAACATCGTCGTTTTGAAGTATCGTCTTCTCTTAATCTATGCAACAACAATGAACCATTTCTTGATCAGATTGTGATGTGTGACAAAAAGTGGATTTTATATGACAGCCGGTGATGACCACATCAATGACTGGACTGAGAATAAGCTCCAATGCACTTCCCAAAGCCAAATTTGCACAAAAAAAGGTCATGGTCACTGTTTGTGGTCTGCACCAGTCTGATCCACTACAGCTTTCTGAATCCCAACAAAACCGTTATATCTGAGAAGTATGCTCAGCAAATCAGTGAGACGCAGCTAAAACTGCAACACCCAAATGGGCATTGCTCAACAGAAAGGGTCCAGTTCTTCTCTACAACCACCCCTGACCGCAGTGCTTCAAAAGTTGAGTGAATTGGGCTATGCAGTTTTGCCTCATCCTCCATATTCACTTGACCTCGCCAACCGACTACCACTTCTTCAAGCATCTTGACAACTTTTCGCAAGGAAAACACTTCCACAACCAGCAGGATGCAGAAAATGCTTTCCAAGAGTGCATCAAATTCCGAAGCATGGATTTTTATGCTGCAGGAAAAAACAAACTTATTTCTTGTTGGCAAAAATGTGTTGATTGCAATGGTTCCTATCTTGATTAATAAAGATGTGTTTGAGCCTAGTTACAATGATTTAAAATTCACGGTCCAAACTGCAATTACTTTTGCACCAACCTAATATGATACATAAAGAATTTCTTTCTTTTTTTTTTTTTTTTTTTTTGAGACGGAGTCTCGCTCTGTCGCCCAGGCTGGAGTGCAGTTGCCGGATCTCAGCTCACTGCAAGCTCCGCCTCCCGGGTTCATGCCATTCTCCTGCCTCAGCCTCCCGAGTAGCTGGGACTACAGGTGCCCGCCAGGTCGCCCGGCTAGTTTTTTGTATTTTTAGTAGAGATGGGGTTTCACCATGTTAGCCAGGATGGTCTTGATCTCCTGACCTCGTGATCCGCCCGTCTCGGCCTCCCAAAGTGCTGGGATTACAGGCTTGAGCCACCGCGCCTGGCCATAAAGAATTTCTATAACTCAACATTAGGAAGACAAACAACACAATTAAAAAATGGGGTCTGAACAGTGACTCCACCAAAGAAGATAAACAGATGGCAAACGGGCACATGAAAAGCTGCTGTACATCATTAGATATTAGAAATTGCATATTAAAATTAAAATAAGACACCACCACACAGCCACTAAAATGGCTGTTATAAAAAAGAGTGAAAATATCAACTTCTGGGGAAAATGTGGAGAAATGAGAGCCATCATAAGTTGCTGACAGGAATGTAAAATAGTACAGCCAATTTGGAAAACAAATTGGAAATTTCTTTAAAATTAATCAACTTACCATACATTTCAGCAATTCCACTCCTAGATATTTACCAAAAAGAAAGAAAAGTGGCCAGGAGCAGTGGTGCACACCTGTAATCTCAGCACTTTGGGAAGCCAAGGCAGAAGGATCACCTGAGGTCAGCAGTTCAAGACCAGTCTGGCCAACATGGTGAAACCCTGTCTCTACTAAGAATGCAAAAATTAGCTGGGCATGGTGGTATATGCCTGTCATCCCAGCTACTTGGGTGGCTGAGG